>NW_026780904.1:0-21676 GCF_030144855.1 Hypanus sabinus
CTGTCTCCTTTAGGTTTTACTGTATCTATTGAACCGCTTGCACAGTTAATTAGAAACTCTCCTCAGATCTCCCCTATTACAATAGGTACAACATCACATTCGATATCACTTTACGTGGCCGACACATTAGTTTATATGGCAAATGTTCAACAAACTCTGCCCTATGTTTTAAAAACACTGAAGCAATTTGGATTTCTTTCAGGATACAAAGTTTATCTGTCAAAATCAGCACTGATGCTGATTAATACGGATAAAAGTAAGGTGTCTTTCCCTCCCCAGATTAAGGTTACAAAAGAGGTCCTCTACCTGAGTATTAAAGTTAATACTTCCCTATCATCTGTGGCTAAAACAAATTATTCTTTAATTTTGAAAAAAATAGAAGAAAATATATCAATAGATGGAGACACCTGCCAGCATCAGTCCTAGCACATACATCAGTCATTAAAATGGACATCTTACCCCACATTAATTTTATCAGCTCAATGATCCCACTTCTGCCTCCAACAGGATATTGACAAAAACTGGACTCCTTAATTACGATGCTATGTTTGGAATGGTAAACGACCCAATATAAAGTTGTCAGCTCTACAATTCAAAAAGTCAGATGGGGGATTGGCATGTCCAAATTTTAAACTGTATCACTGGGCATTTGTATTAATAAGTCTTGGCTGTTGGATGGAGGAGGATAAAGTTTCATCATGGAAAAATATAGAACAAGAGCTAATAGCACCAATAAGGCTGAAAAACTTTCCCTTTATAGGTATGTCTACCAAAAAATGTGATTTCTATTACAGTCCAGTTTTAACCCATATGCTACAAGTGTTTAGAGCAGCAGAAAAATTCCTAAAATTTAAAAGCATGTGGTATAAATCATCTCCATTATGGAACAATAATCATTTTCTGTCTGGGGGGGAAACCATTCACTAACAGAACTTGGGAGGAGAAAGGTATTACTACTCTTCAAGTTATTAATGGGTCAAGTATTATCCTTAGCTTTCAAGGACTGGTATCTTGATATAATATTGATGAACACTCTCTTTTCTTCTACTTTAGAGTAAAATCAGCTTGTAAAACCTACGGGGTTCCCTGGGGGTCAGACTTAAAGGACCATCCGATTTTAAGTTGGATACAAAGTTCTCTAAGACAGATAGTGTCATATATCTAAGATAAATTAAACTCCCAGAAATATATATCCACATCAGGAATGAAAGCCTGGGATAGGGACATATCTGAATTAGGACAAGACTTAGACTGGGATGCGATTTGGGATAATGCTGCTGGTGCTTTGAAAAACCGAAATCATTGGTACATACGCTTGAAATTTTGTCATAGAGCATATCTAACACCGAGAATTAGTCATCAAATGGGACTGGTTCCTGACCTATATTTCTCATTTTGCCCCCATGGAACCATTGGTTCTTTTATACATGATGTATGGGAATGTCCAAGGGTTTTTGGTTTGTGGGGGAAGGTTATCAGTACTCTTACAGAACTAATGGGGGATACAACTACCAATGGACCCCACTGTACATCTTCTAACTGATGACTCCCACCTTTCCCTTAGGGAAAAAACATGCAGAATCTGGCTGGCAAGCCTGACTACAGCGAAGAAGATTGTAGTCCAGCGTTGGAAATCTCCTCATGATATTTCAAGTACTCACTGGCTTTAGAGCTTTTTGGACATTTCTTACCTGGAATTATCATCAGCAAGAGCAAATGATGCACAACCAAACTTAATGTGGACAAATTTGATATCTAACTTAAAAGATCTGCTGTTAAGATAGGAATGTTCTGTCTGTGTATGCACTACTATTCAGTTGGTTGGTGGAGGGGAGAGGAGTGGAGAGGGAACTGGGGATGAGGGTTGGGGGTGGCTGGGATAAACAGTCAAAATGTAATCGGCAACTGGTTGTATTGAATGTAATTTATTGGTGTTGCAATAAAAATTAGCGATTAAAAAAAAATTTCAAAGTGACACTTTGAGGTTATTAACTTTACCAGAACAGGACTGAGCAGCGAAGGAACCAAAGGAAATAACCTGCCAAGCAGAGAAGTGATACAGACACAATCAGCCAAGCAAGATACAGAATTCTACAAGAAATGTTGCAAGGCAAGGACATGAAATAAATAAATGTTGTATACCCTGTGGCCATTTTATTAGCTGCATCAGTACACTTGCTCGTTAATGCAAGTATCTATTCAGCCACTCGTGGCAGCAACTCAATGCATAAAGGCATGCAGAAATGGTCGAGAGGTTCAGTTGTTGTTTAGACCAAACACCAGAATGTTGAAGAAATGTGAACCAAGTGATTTCAACTGTGGTATGATTGTTGGTGCCAGATAGGGTGGTTTGAGTATCTCAGAAACTGTTGATCTTCTGGGGTTTTCATACACAACAATCTGCAGAGTTTACAGAGAATGGTACGGCTGGTTCAAGCTGACAGGAAGGTGACAGTAACTAAAATAACGATGTGTAACAACAGTGGTGTGCTGGAGCATTTCAGAATGCACAACACATCACGCCTTGAAGTAGATGGGATATAGCAGCAGAAGATCATGAAGATACACTCAGTGGCCATTTTATTAGGCACAAGACGTGCCTAATGAAGTGGCCACTGAACGTAAATTAAGTTAAACTGAAGGCAATTATTACCAATAATAAAGACACAAGAAGATTCAAACGAACAGACTAAAGTGAATTCTACCACATTTATTTTCAGCCTGAAGAGCAGAAAAATAACACTGCTATCATTTACTTCAAAATATTATTAATATTTGTCACAGTTCATTAGTGTCAGAAAATGTAATTGTAATCTCTCACCTACATAGTCAGAGTGCTGGCCAGTAAATTCCAACTTATAACATACTGGAACTCTGGAGAAATTACTCAAGAAAGAGCTGAAAACTCTATCTTTTGCCTTCATTTAATGAAGACATTGTGCCAGGCCCTAAAAAAAAAGCCACAAATATTTATATAATTAATTGGAGCTGCACAGCTCTTCATTAAACAGCAATGGGTCTGTGAAGAAATGTTCTGCCAATCTTGTAAAATCACAAGCTGCATCATTTTCTCACATTTTTTACAAGACATATTCATTTTGTGTAGTTCGGGACATTGAGTTCATTAACTGTGAGTGAAAACTGAAGAGGTTTGATAAATATTATTCGTGACCAACATTATTGCCTAGGAAAAAATGGTGATGGGCTGTCCTCTTGACCAGTTGCAGTCCCTTGGGGCAGGGGGTCCCACAATGCTGCTGAGGAGGGAAATCTAGGATGTAGAGCCATTGAGGAATTATTTCCGGGTCAGAACTTGTTACTGGAGAGAACTTACACAGGCCAGTTAACTTATCAACCAGTACATCTTTCGAAAGTGAGTGGAATCTGGAGCTCCTGGGGAAAAGCCACTGGGTGGATCTTTTCCTTTACTATTGGAATGATCATCCTACTCCATTGGGGTAAGATGGCTCTCCTCATTAGTTCTGTTTGCCATGGGCATGGGTTAATGGAAATCAAAAAAGGGTGGACTATACTGCGTCCATAGCTCAAAGACACAGAAATTCCCAACTGCTACTGACTGAGACCAACTGACCATGACAATGACCAGAGAGCAACTGACTGATACACTTGGAAACTGTACCCCCTACACAACAGGACCGTGCTGTATATCCAAACAGCATCTGCCGATTTTCTCCTCTCCATGCTGTCTATCTCTGCTCAGTTCCTGCCTTTCCATTGCAGAAGATCAGAGGTTTTCCAATAACTTCCCTACCACTGTCGTCACACTCACCAGACTGTAATCCTGCTGTGTTTCATATAATACACGGCAGCGAAACAGATCCTTTGGACAACTTCACCTGTGCCAGCTACAATGCCTGACTAGTCTGTATTAGGCCCGTTTACCGCGACTATTTCCCTATCTAGGTTCCAGACAAATATTCCTATGGAATGCGCCTCCACGAGCTCCGTATTCGCTATTCACCGTCCTCTCGGGAAAAAAACTTTCTCCTCAGACCCGCTTTACATTTCCCCCTCTTTCACCTTAACTCCGTGCCCCTATGGTTCGAGATTCCCCAATCCAGGAGATTAAACAAAATCTGCCTGTGTTTATCTTTGTTCCTCCTACCGAATTTTGTGAGCCTTTATAAACCGCCTTTTGAGTAAAAACACCGCTTCCCTTTTCGTAAATAACTCTTAAGAACTGGCAATTTCGTTGGTTTTAAAGGAAGACGTTCAATGAGAAAAAATCTAGAATGTTAATTCATTGTTATTGAAGTTAAACAGGAATGTAAAAAGAGCAATTGTAAACAGCAGATGAACTGTAAAAAGATCAAACGAAGTGATAGGCTCTGGTAAAAAAATATATGAAACAGTGTGTTAACCCATACTTCGTACGGATTTCCCCCGAGCTGGTCGGTACACTCTGGTGTTCGTTGTGTTTTTTGTACTCGTCGTTACTTGCAAAACAATATGATACAAATCACTGAGAATATACAATCAATACATTCACACCTAATTCGGATACTGCGATCAACTGTGCACGGTTTGAGATTTTTGCCTGTTCTTCAGAACACTGATATTCCTGAGGCAGCCCATCAACTCTCTCAGGTATTGCCTGAAATCTTCGGTCAGGAAACAGTAAACAATAGGATCCAGAACGCAGTTCATGCACATCAGACCCAGAGTAACGTGGTGAAGGTCATTGAATCTCTTCCTGAAGTTGCTATCGCCGGATTCCGAGAAGCCGAGAACGAAAAACACCCAAGGCAGCTGGATCAAGTGGTATGGCAGAAAACAAAGGATGTAGATCACTAGAACCATCAGCACCATTCGGGAAGCCCGTTTCTTCAGCTTGCCTTGAGGCAATCTCAACGCTACCTTCTCAATCAAAAGTTTTCGAAGGATGAGGATGTAATTTGCAATCACCACACCGAAGAGGACAGCGAAAGTCAGCACCATAATCGAGTGAATGGCCAATAAACCTTTTCGCACCGACGGATAGTCGCTGCAGTAATGTTCGAAACAGCTTGTTTTGGTGTCATTTCTTTTATTGGTGTGGTTACTGCTGGTGATCAAAGTATGTATAGCAGAACCCACAGTTCCTGTCCATATTACAACGGTAACAATTATACCTCTTACGAGCTGCTTCGACTGAGCTGTTTTCAGCGGCCGTGAGACAGCGAGGTAGCGGGTGAAGCTTATCAGCGTCAAGAAGCAGAGAGTGCTGTAGGTGTTGATGTAAAACAGAGACCCCAAGAAACCGCACGCGTTGTCGGATAATCTCCAGTCTCTTCCGTTGATGTAATAATCGACCCAGAATGGAAGAAACAGGATGAACATCAGGTCTGCCAGTGTCAAATTGATCATGTAGATTTTGACTTCAGTCAGTCCTTTATTGGCTGTGTTGTGTAGTAAATAAAAGCATGCTGCGATGTTTTCCGGAAGCCCTATAATAAAGACAAGACTGTAAATCACAACGAAATATGTGGACGTAAATGCGGAGGAATCGTAGTTGTCTTTCGTGCAGTTCATCTTTGCCGCCGCTCAGCCGAGGCAAGGCGCGCAGTGAAGCTGTGGTAAATCCGCGATCACCTCTCTGCCCTTGTGCGAGGTGGCTGCTGATCTACTTTGTACTCCGCAGTTTCTTGAACAACTCCCAGGTGCTGCTGCTCTTGAATGCTTGATTGTCAGTGTCCAAGCGAGTTCGGTCTCAAACCCTTTCAACTTCCCTCCTTCTGTTAGCCACTCCGGATGGAGAAAGTCTCGTTTTCTCGGTTACTTCTAGGACTGGAGCTGACGGTTAATAATATCTCGCAGTCCTAATACCGAGTGCGAAGTGTCGTAGCAACAGGAACTGAATCTGCTGCGGACTCGGAGGGCGTTAACTGCTCTGCTTCTTTTCGTTCCTCCCTTCAGGTTCCTCCTCGGGAGGGAGGTTGAAATTTCTCACGCTTCAGTCAGAACCAAGCTTTATGCATGGCGAGACCGGCAGTTCCAGGAATGGGGCGAAAGGACCTGGTGAGCGGTGCCGGTTTCACGCGAGTGGTAGAGACCAGAATCACCCACCCGAGTCGCAGAACCATGAGGCTTGACAACGTTTCAGTCTCTCTAACTCAGTCCTTGTTGGACAATCGCACAGGGAGGAGATCTGGCTTCCGGGGGATTTCTGAGTTCCCTGGCGAAGCCATTGTTGGACCCAAAGGCCCTTGTGTAGTAGGTGCGACAGGGGCTGGTTGTGGGTGAGGTTTCTTATGAGCAGTTAGCTGTCATCTCCCCAAACGCAATGCCACTTCCCTGCTTTGCTTCGGCACTAAATTAATGACTAAATTACCATGAAACTCTGCCTTCTGCGATCGAACCGATGACCACAGAATTCAGAGGATCCTCCTCTCCGCATTCCGGCATGGCCAGAAACGCTGAACCACTGGTTTAACACATCTGCCTCCAGAGGACTGTGCTTTCGGTGTGATCGCTCCTCTGAGCTCGGGAGCGGGGCCTCGTTGGAGGGGTTGGTCAGCGAACCGTCCGAAGCCGTCGTCCTTTCCCAGCTCCTATAGGCTCCTTTTTATCCGATCACATGTAAGGGACACGCGGGAGGGCTTCCATTTTTTATCCAATGCCCTTGTGTGTGACACACTGTCACAGGACTTGTTAAGTCTACTCTGCCATTCAGTGTAAGGGCACATTAGTGCTGCCGCCACTTAGCTCCAGCTATACAAGCTCAATCCTACACTGGGGTTACCAGTGAGAAGTTGGCATGTCCTACCTGAGACAGTGGTTCTCCGCCGTTTACTCTGGCTTCCTCCCACTTCCCTATACAGGCTGAGGGTTAACTGAGCCTCTGTAAATTGCCCCTCCATTTATAGTCGTAGAAAAGCACAGAAACAGGGTCTTCAGCCCATCTAGTCCGTGCTGGTCTATTACCCTGCCTAGTCCCATCAACTTGCACTAGGAGCATGGCCCTCCATACCGCCACCATCCATGTACCTATCCAAATTTCTCTGAAATGTTGGAATCAGTCCCACATCCACCAGTTGTGCTGGAAGCTCGTTTCATGCTCTTATCACCCTGTGAGAGAAAAAGTTCCTTTCTTGTTCGTCTTAAATATTTCATCTTTCAACCTTAACTCGCAACCTCTAATTCTAGTCTTACCCAACCTGGCTGGAAAAACCAGCTTGCATTTAATTGATCTATACCCCTCATAATTTTGTCTGCTTGCTTAAGCCCATCACCCACACTGTGCCATAGGATGCTCACCTCGATCACATCTCTCCTCATTCTCCTGTACTCCAAGAACAATGCCTTAACGTATTCAAACTTTCCCTACAACTCAGGTCCTCAATCCTGCCAACAACACTTTAAATTTTCTCCGCATTATTTCAATCTTATTGATATATTTTCTGTAGGTAGGTGACCAGACCTGAGCACAATACTGCAAATTAGGAAGGTAGAGAAGAGCAACAGAGTTTACAGCACAGATATGGTTCCTTCAGCCCACCATGTAGTCTATGCCACTAATGCCACTTACCCTTACTATCTTTCTATGGGTGTGTCCAAGTGCCTCTCCAACATGATTCCACCACCAGCTCCTCTGGCAGTGAGTCCCAGAGATCAGCCACCCAATGTAAATTACCTTCCCATCCGATCTCAGTTAAGATCTTATCTCTCACTTTAAACTCTTGTCCTCTTATTTTGATACCCCTGCAATAGAAGGAATAATTTGTCTAACTGCTCTCTCTCTCTCTCTGCATCTTATAATCTTCATACTTCCTTCAGTCACCCAATAGCCTCCTTGAAAATGAGCCCGGCCTATCCAATCTCTGCCCAGAACTGAAGCCCTCCAATCCAGGCAACATCCTGGTGAATCCCTTCTGCATCTTCTCGAGTGCTACCACATCCTTTCTAAGGTGTGGTGGCCAGAAGCTGCACACAATGCTCCAAGTGCGTGCTAACCCATGTTTCTGGTTATAGACTAACATTGCATTTGTGTAAACTTATGGAACGTATGGTAATAGATCGGTTGAATTATATTTTGGAAAAAAGAGGTGATCTAACGTTTTATCAGAGCAGACTTCAGAAGGGTAAACTGACATTGGTTTCAGTTTTACGTTTGGAAGATGATAGTAGGAAAGCACAGATAAATAAAGAAATTGGACCAGCAATGGTTTTTTTTTTGAAACAGTGATGTGGTGCAGTTAGTTCTTCTCCTGGTTCAACTTTACTGGTTGAAATGGGACAATTACCCTTACAGTTGCGGAGGGTGAAGTTGATGTTAACATACTGGATTAAATTGAGGGGGCAGAGGAAAGATCATCCTGTTAAAAGTGTGTTGGAAGACTGTTGAGAACATGACAAGAAGAATGCTTTTAAGTTTTGGATGGCTCTGTTCTTATCACGCTAGGAACATGGGTTTGCTGGATTATGCAATACGACCCACTGTAGCTTTCTCAGCAACCCCGCTGTGGTTTTCCCCAATGATTTCAGGTTCCATGATTTAATGAAGTCCAAGGATTCTGATATGCCTGACAGTCTGCTGGTTCATCAATATGTTAAAGAAAATTACTGTGACATGATAACCATTTTTATTGAAGGATGAAAAGATAATTTAACAGGGAATGTTGGTGTAGCTGTTTATGTGCCTAAATTACAGGTAACAATAAAGAAACATCTTTCTGCAGAGCTGGTTTTCATTATTTTGGGTGGAGGAAATCTGTCTTTGCAAAGATATAATTTGTTCAGATTCTTTTTGGGTTTTAACTAGGCTTAAATAGGTCATTCTTGCAGTAGGTCAGATTTACTGTTGGAAATTATTCAAACTGCAATGAAAAAAGTGACAGAACGGACTTTTAACATTGTAAACCAGCAGGTTGTTGTTATGTCTCTTGCTCGCTGTGAAAACGGGGAACACCTCCCTCTGCCTTGACGGGGAGAGAGAGAACCCGTGGTTTGTCAAATGTTGGGTGAAGTGCGAAGTTTTTGGGGTAAATCTGGTCTGTGTCTTTGCTACTGCTTAGCTCATGCTTGGGCTCGGTGATGGTACCGACTGGCTTTCTTTTGCTGGTGGGGGGAGGGGGGATCGTTGCTCGCTGCCACTTACGCGTGGGGTGGGGCTTTGGGGTTTTCACATTAAACTGTCATTATCTTTGGGGCACTTCTCTGTTTTCGTGGATGTTCACGAAGAAAAAGCATTTCAGGATGTAGTATTTTGTTTACATTTCTCTGACATTAAATTCAACCTTTGAAACTGGGGTTTTCAGGCACAACAGTCTGTACAGTTTACAGTACAAATAAGCATTGCACAGTGGCCACTTTATCAGGTGCCTCTGTACACTTGTTTGTTAATGCAAGTATCTATTCAGCCAATCCTGTGGCAGCAACTCAGTGCATAAAGGCATGCAGAAATGGTGGAGGCCCAGTTGTTGTTCAGCCCAAACATCAGAACGTAAAAGAAATTATCTATCTGTATATCTCCCTATCTCTCTATCACCCTATGTATATATCTCTCTATCTATCTTTATCTCCTTTTCTCTCTCTCTATCTATCTTTATCTCCTTTTCTCTCTCTCTATCTCACTATCTATATATCTCCGCATCTATCTCCCCATCTCTCTATCTGACTTTACCTATCTCTCTATCTCCCTCTCTCCCCTCTCTCTATCTCTTTCTATCTCCCCATCTATCTCTATTTATCTACCTCCATTTGAAAATCTCCTTTTCTATCTCGATATCTCTCTACTTATCTCATCTATCTCCCTATCTATCTCCCTCTCTATCTCCTCCTCTATCTCTCTATCTGTACATCTCTCTATATCTCCAACACAAAGTACACTGCAGATGCTGTGGTCAAATCAAGACGTACAAAAAAGATTTTTTGCACGTCTCTAGATCTCCATTTATCTCTATCTCCCTATCAATCTTCTCTCTATGTCTCTCTTTCTCTCCCTTTCTATCTCTCTGTAACTCTCTCTCTATCTATCTATCTATCTCACTATCTATATATCTCCCCATCTCTCTCTCATTATCTCTCTATATATTCCTATCTTGCTACCTCTCTCTCCATCTCTATTTCTCTGTCCCTCTCTATCTTACTATTTATCTTTCTATCTCTCCATCTCCCTCTCTCTATCCATTTATATCACTCCCTCTCTCTATCCATTTCTCCATCTACCTATCTCTATCTATTTCTCTACCTTTCTATCTCACTATGTATCTCTCTAATTTTTAATCTATCTTCCTATCTATATTGCTCTGTCTTTCTCTTTATCTCCTTCCCTGTCTATCTCCCTCTATCTTTCTGTCCTCTCTATATATCCCTCTATCTCTGTCTCTCTACCTATCTCTAATTATCTATCTCTCTCTCCCCATCTATCTCCCTATATCTCTATCTAACTCTATTTCCCTATCTATCAGTCAATCTCTCTCTCTCCCTCTCTATCTCTGTATCTTTCTCTCTCTGTCTATATCTCTCTTCCTCTGACTCTATTACTCTCTATCTCTTGATCTTTCTATCTCTCTAACTTTCTATCTATCTATATCTATCTCTAATTATCTATCCCTCTATCTCTATGTCCTATTTCTCTCTATCTCTGTATCTTGTTCTATTTCCATATCTTTGTCTCTCATTCTATCTCTCTCTGTCCTTCTGTCTCTCTATCTCCACAACTATCTCACTATTGCTCTCTCTATCTCTCTATATATTTCTCTCTCTGTCACATTTCTGAGGGTGGAAGGAGGGAGCAAAGACAGTTACAATGAAAGAATGGAAGAAATTGTGCCACAACTGATTCTGTACTGGCTTCAGTTAAGTACTAATAGTTCACCTCATTTAAACACTTTGCCCAAGAGTTTTGGGCCCCTCAGATAAGAAAGGGTGTGCTGGCATTGGAGAGGGTCCAGAGGAGGTTTATGAACATCATCGTGGGATTGAAAATGATAATGCATGAGGAATATTTGGAGATGAGAAGAATGAGATCTCATTGAAAACTATCAAATTCAGATACAGATTCAGTTTATTGTCATTTAGAAACCACAAATGCAATGCAGTTAAAAAATGAGACAATGTTCCTCCAGAATGATATCACAAAAGCACATGACAAAACAGACTACACCAGAAAATCCACATAACGTATGGCAATCCCCAATCCAGGGTCCGGAGAGGCTGCTGCGTATTAATATCGCGCTACCGTCTTAGCACGTTCCCCGGAAAGGAGCTCCAAATCCACCAGACAAAACAAGACCAAAAACGAAAACAAAACCAAACTAAAACAAAAACAAAAATATTGAAAGGCCTAGATAGAGTGGACATGGACAGGATTTTCCAAGTGTTTGAGAGTCTAGGACCAGAGGGCACAGGGTCAAGATTCAAGAATGTCACTTCAAATGAGTTAATGGGGAATTTCGTTAACCGATGGGTGGTGAAACTACGGAATTCAATGTGACAGATGGTTGTAGAGGGCAAGTCATTGTGTTTATTTCAAGCGGAGATTGATCATTCTTGATTAGTATGGGAGTCAAAGGGTATGGAGAGGAGAGGCAAGGGAATGGAGAGAAGGATAGTAAATCAGCTATCATGCAACAGCAGAACAGTCTTGATGGACCGAATGGCCTAATTTGCTCCTATGTCTAATATTGTTATCGAGTTCTGGTCCGTGGAGCAACACACAGAAAATGCTGGAGGACCTCAGGAGATCAAACAGCATTCATGGAAGGGAATAAACTGTCAGCTCTGTGGGCCAAGACCCTTCATTAGGAAGGCAGCAGAAGCCACATTAAAGTGGTGTGGGGAGGTGATGGAGTGGCAGGTGATAGGTGAGAGCTGATGAGGGAGAAGGCGGGTGGGTGATGTAAGAAGCTGGGAAGTGATAGGTGGAGAAGGTGAAGGAATCTGATAGGAGAGCAGAGTGGACCACGGGGAAAAGGGAAGGAGGTGAACCAGAGGGAGGCCATGGGCAGGTGAGAACAAAGGGGCTGAGAGGTGAAACAGAATTAGGAATGCAGAAAGAGAGAAGGAGGAAGGGGAGAAAAGTCAGTGTTCAATAACATCACACCTCACCTTCAGATGCTCCAGGGAAAGTAGTCCCAGTATAAGACTCAAGTTCTTCAGTCCCAGTAACACCTTTTCCACAGCCTTTCCAGCTAAATGACATCATTGATGCCTGTTGCTGGTGGGTGAAGAAGGAAGGAGCCGGTGACATGCAGGTCAGGGAGACCTGGCTGTTTGTCCACAGGCCATGATCGTCCAGTTGCCAGGAGAGATGGGGCAACACAGTAGCATGGTGGTTAGCGATGTTCCGATTTCGATTCGTACCGCAGTCTATAAAGGGTCTGTACAATCTCCCCGTGACTGTGGGTTTCCTCCGTGCGCTTTACTTTCCTCTCACGTGTGGGGTAGGGTGAGTGAGCATGCTATGTTGGTGCTGAAGCATGAACTCAACTGCGGGCTGCTTCCGACACATTCTCCCTGTGACTGCGTGTATTTCCTCCGGCTGATCCGGTTTGCTCCCACTTTCCAAAGAAAGCATGGTGACACTTGCCCAGTACAGAGACAGGCTGTGTTGGTCTTTGAAACAATGTACTGTATTTCACCGTATGCCTTGGTGCGCAGGTGGCAAATAAAGCTTATCTTTTGTTGAGGCACCACAGTTGGGTAGCGGTTAGTGTGACGCTATTACAGCTCGAGATGTCGGAGTTCAGAGTTCAACTCTGACGCCATCTCGAATGAGTCTGGACATCCTTCACACAAGTGCTCGTCTCTCTTCCGAGCGTTCCAATTTCCCTCCCACAGTCCAAGGACGTACCGGTTAATCTATTAATTGGTCATTGTAACTTGTCTGGTAATTTGGCTAGGTTAACTAGCTGTATTGTTGTGCAGTGTGCTACAAGGACCAAAAGGGCTTATTCCACACTGTTATTCTACATAAAAATAATTTTCAAAGCTTACTTGTTAATATGCAGTACTGTACCTGAAGCAAGTCAAGGAACCTAGCAGTGGGGCACAGTGGCATTCAGTTTGATCCAGACACAAACAGCAGGAAAAGATCACATTGTTATGAGTGATGAACCGATCTGATGGACAATGGGGTGCAGAGTTACCCATCCCCCCTCCCTGAGAATCACGAACCATTACTGTTGATATGCTGCTCATGAGAGAGAGAGAGATGAAAAACAGGCAAGAACATCTGCTACAGAAAGAGAGGGGAGTGAGACTTCTTGATTCACTGTATTATGACTTCTGCAAGGGTTATTTATCTTATACCGTTCTGTCCATTAAAATTCCTCAGTGGACAGCTGGAGTGGGCTGGTCTGATGGACACAGTCGTTCAAAATTGATTGACAACTGAGACCCTGTGAGTAGGGATAAAAGTCAGGTCTGGAGAGACACCCTTCAGACACACCATTGAGCACTGACTGAGTGTTGGAACCCACAGGAAGGTGTGGGGTATCGGAGACTGAACCAGGAGATTGGTCAGTTAAACTCACAGTGTTACAGCAGGGCTGGTGGGGACTTGTGTGCGTGTCCACTCATGCCAGAGTGACGAGTCCACCACAGAAGAACGGTCTAGCTGAAGGACAGAGGGGTCATAACTGAATGACCACAAAGATATGACGGATTAAGAAAGCAAAGGAAGGTTTGGCTGCAGTGGCTGTTACATTTCTTTCTCTTTCTTTCTCTTTCTTTCTCTCTCTCTCTCTCTCTCTCTCTCTCTCTCTCTCTCTCTCTCTCTCTCTCTCTCTCTCTCTCTCTCTCTCTCTCTCCCTCTCTCTCTCTCTCTCTCTCTCTCTCTCTCTCTCTCTCTCTCTCTCTCTCACAATTACAACACAACAACCATATCTACCTCAGCTGAACTTTATATTTTTCTATGACAATTCATTTACCCCTAGACATCAATACAGCTTGTTTATTATTGCTTATTATTATTCCCACACTTTTAGGTTTATTATTGCTAACTTGTGTTATCTATATATTTGCATTATTGGTATTGATTTGCTTATTTTACTAATAAACACTTTTGAAAATAGTACCACCAGACTCCAACGGATTCTTCTTTCTCTGCTGGTCAGACACCCAGTTACGGGGTACGTAACAGCATCAAAACCTAAACAGCCACATATGGTTGTATCAGATACAAACATGAGAAGCATGCAGGAAGTTTATGTTTGGCAGAGTGCTGGGTGCCTGGAATGGGCAGTGAGCGGTGGTGGAGGAAAGCGATTATCATAATCTTGGTCAGACGTGGTTTGGGACATGAATATGCACCAGGAATGAACACAAAACACTGGAGGATCTCAACAGGACAGGCAGCATTGATGGTCTTCACTCAAAATGTCAACCATTTTATCTCCTCTGTAATTGCTGCCTTATCTACTGAGTTCCTCCATTGTTGCTGCTCAAGACTTCCAGCATCTGCTGAGTCTCTTGTTCTAATGATTAAAAAAGAGGGGACTAAGTTAAGGTGTATAAGACAATAAGAGGGATAGAGTGGGTAGCCACTAACTTTTTCAGGGTGGAAATTACTCACATAATGGGGCATAATTTTAAGGTATCTGCTTTTTTCTGATATTTAGTCCGAACACACAACTAAACCTTTTCATCATGTCTGCATGCTTTTATACATTGAGTTGCAGCCACATGATTGACCGATAAAATATTTGCATAGAAGAACAGGTGTATAGTGACCACTGAGAAGGCTCTTTGTTCAAGCCATCGGGATAACCCTCTTTCAGCAGCAGAGGGCACCACTGAGCCAGCCATGATTCATCAAGGGATTGAGATGAAGATCTGCAAAATAATAAAACCCTGGTTAAATCACACTTGCAGTATTATACACAAAATGCTGGAGATACTCAGCAGGCCAGGCAGCATCTATGGAACAAAAGTACAGTGGACATTTTGGGTGAAGACCCTTCGTCAGGACTACGTTCAGTATTGTGTTCAGTTCTGGTTGCCTCATCAATTGGTTTTGTCAGTGATGAGGCATGACAGTTTGTCTGCTGAAGGTCCCCCACTGTGTTGATGGAGTAGAAATTCTAGGGTTAAGTCAAGACATCAAAGGACCAGTGAAACTGAGCAACACACACAAAACACTGGTGGAACTCAGCAGGTCAGGCAGTATCTATGGAAATGAATAAACAGTCGGATGAGAGACGGTATTGGGACTGGAGAGGAAGGCGGAAGTGCAGAAGAAGAAGGTGGGGGTGGGGAAGTGACATTTGAAGCCCAGTGGCTGGGGGAGGGAGGATGAAGCAAGCAGCTGGGATGTAATGGGTGCAAAAGGTAATGGGCCAGAGATGAAGGAATCTGACAGGAGAGGAGAGTGGACCATGAGATGAAGTGAATGAGTAGGGGCACCAGGAGGATGATAAACAGCTGAAGAGAAGTGGTAAGTGAAGTGGTAAGTGGTAAGTGGTAAGTGGTAAGTGGTAAGTGGGAATTGAAGAGGGGAGGGTGAGCAGGAATAATTACCGGAAGTAATGAATTCCACTGAAAGGTCTCTGCTTAAAATTATTTGTTATACTGTATTTCTAAGTGCAAAACAAAGTTCTTGGCTTATGTCAGTGACAATAATCCCAATTCTCATTGTGTGCTCCTGTACTTCCAGGACAGGATATGTGACATGGAGGTGAGCTGGTTCCCATGTGCCTGCTGCCTTTGACTTCTACACGGGATGGACTTGGCTGCCACTGTTGAAGAAGTCAGTGGGTGAAATGACACCCTCCCTCCTGGCACACAGAGCAAAAGATACTGGTCCAGCAGCTCTCTCCCTTTCACAGGGTTGACCTGGGGCTGCTTGGAGCAACTTCTTGGTGCTGATGGTGAGACCAATGTCATCACAAACAGTGGAAAACTTGTCAATCGTGTCCTGCACGTCGGACTGAGAGTGCAGTCATCAACGAATAGCAAGTCTTTCAGCACTGTCTCTTTGACGTTAGTAATGGCCTGGAGCCTGTGCAGGTTGACCAGCTTGCCATCCATCTTGATTTGATGTGGATTCCAGGATGCTGCCCTAAAATGCATCAATCAACATCACACTGAACATCTTGCTGACAAGTGTGGGCTCCAGCACACATCCCATTTGTGACTGAGAAAGTAACGGTACAGTCACCATCATCGGGCACATGGATTGTCGTGAAACTGCTCGACCATGGTGATGAAATTGCCAGGGCAACCAAACGTCGCCATAATCCCTCTCGGCTGACGGGGTCAAAGGCCTCAGTCGGATCGAAGGAAGTGGTGTCGAGCTGTCTGTTCTGCTCCTGGCATTTATGCTGTAGTTGTCTCATAGCAAAGATCAGATGGATAGTTCCTTTTCCTTTCCTTAAGCCGCACTGCCTTTCTGGGAGATGACCTCACTCTAGACGAGCATTTATCCTGTCTAGCAGGACTCTGGTTAAGATTTTCCTCGATACTGAGAGCTAACAGATGCCTCTGTGGTTGTCGCATACTTGGCAATTTTTCTTCATCTTTTACAGGTGTACAATGGATGCATCCTTCATTTCTTGCGGAATCTGAGCCTTCTCCGGGAAGGACTGGGGGAGCTCCGTCAGTTTGCAGGGGAAGAGTCAACCACCTGTTTTGCAGCCCTTCCTCTTTTTGGAAAAGAGTGTCCATCTCATGGTTGACGTCAACTTGATTGAGCCACGTTTATGGAGAATGGTCTGTTCCGCACAGCTTCAAAAAGCTCTGCCCATCTGCCCATAGTCTTGGCCTGCTCAGTGAAGAGCATGATGCCATTTGCACTTAGGAGTGGCGAGATCCAGGAAGGACAACAGCCATACAGTATTTTCATTGCATTAAAGAATCTCTTCGAGTCATGCCTTTTGCCGATGACCTGAATCTTGTCGGCATCTTTGCAGAGCCAAGTCTTGCAGCCTTACGAATTTGGCTTGAACTATTCCGCGCATATTGGCAAATGTTGTCTTCTTGGAGATGCAGGAAGGATCATTCTGATTGGCTTTGTGTAGCTTGTGCTTTTCCTGTAGGAGAGCTTTCACCTTCCTATCATTCTTGTCTAAACAGTCTTGGTTCTTCCTTGTTGTACGGCCAAAGACCTCGAAGGAGGCAGAGTGGACACGATTTCTGAAAGCAGCCCGGTCTTCTTCAATACATTCTCCACGATGAACATTGGCGAGCTGTGACTAGAGGCTATGAAGCAGGTGGCCTGCAGTAGTACCTGCTTTCAGCTTGCTGACATTGAACTTCCTTGCCTGTGGACATCATTTGGGTTGGATGTGGATGTTAAGTTTGGAAAAAATTGGACGGTGGTCTGTCCAGTATTCTGCGCCACACAAGGCTTTCGTCACTCCGACATCGTTTCTGTCACATCTTCTGGTGATGACATAGTCAATCAAATGCCAGTGAGGATGCATCCAAGAGGTTTGGCATGTGGAAGACTGTGTTGTCGATTAACAGGTCGTGTATGACACAGCTTTTCAGAAGAGACAGGCTGTTGCTGTTGCATTTGCCTGCCCCATTGTGCCCTTGGACTCCATCCCAGGTTATCGTGGTCTCTTCCCACTCGATCAATGAAATCGCCAAGGACAAGGAGCTTGTCTGACCTTGGTACAGTTGTATTCAGGGGATCAGGCTCTTGTCATTGGGTTGGTCATCGTCGGGCTGCAGACGCTGATCAGTGTGACATTGCGTTTGTCCCTCAGGGTCATTAGAAGATCGTTGCATTCTTTTGGCAGATCAGTAAGCTGGTGGACAAGGTGGTTCTTGATAAAAAATCCGACCTCTGCTTCATGACATTCGGTGCTGCTGTGTCCGCTCCAGAAGAATATGTAGCCACCACCTGTATCTGTCAGTTGGCCTTCATCGGCCAGGTGAGTCTCTGAGAAAGCTGCGATGTTCATCTTGTAGCTCTCCAGTTCTCTTGTCACCAAAGCTTCTCTCAGGGTTGTCACCCCTGCTGCTTCTACCAGATCAAGTAGCTTCACCATGGTGTTGAACCATGAATCGAGGTCTAATCACTGCCATTGGATTCTCTGACTGTTTTCACCATGCATCTCCAGCCCCTACACACCTCCAACCCCACCAGGAAGGCCTCAAAGCTCCTTGTTTCTTTCCGGACCCCAGGCCCAACCAGTTCACCTCCAACACCACTCTCCTCCGTCTGGTGGAACGTCCTCACTCTCAATAATTTCTCCTTTGGCTCCTTCCACTTCCTTCAAACAAAATGTGCAGCTACGGATACTTGCATGGCTCCCAGCTTTGCCTGCTTTTCTCTCAGCGATGTGGAACAGTCCATGTTATCAGCCTACACTGGTGTCGCTCGCTGACTTTTCCTGCACTACATTGACGACTGCGTTGGTGCTGCTTTCTGCACCCATGCCGAGCACGTCAACACCATCAACTATGCCTCCAACTTAATCCCTGCCCTCAAATTTGCCTAGTCCATTTCCCTCCCCTTTCTCAATCTCTCTGTGTCTATCTCTATTTCTGGTGCCTCTAAATGACTCTCAATTGCACCTCTCCCCACCCTATTACTCGTAAGAATGCGATCCCCTTCTTTTACTTCCTCTGTCTCCGACTGATCTGCGCTCAAGGTGAGGCTTTTCATTCCAGAATGACGGACATGTCCTCCTTGTTCTGGGAGGGAGGTTTGCAAATGCATTTGTGGAGGGTTTGAACTAGATTTGCAGGGGGGTGGGAACCGAAGTGAAGAAGCAGAGGATGGGGCAGTTGGCACACAAGTAGAGACAGTTTGTGGGGAGCTTTTGAGGAAGGATAAGCTGATCATAGAGCAAAGATGCACTCAACCAGATGGGTTGAGATGTGTTTATTTCAATGCAAAGAGTATCAGAAACAAGGCAGATGAACTTAGAACTTATGATGTTGTGACTATTACACAGACTCAGAAATCTCAGGAGCAAGAATTACCGCTGAGCCGAACGGGCTTCACACATTTCAAAAAGACAGGTGGAGGAGTCCATTGATAATCAGTGAGTGTTTTTTATAGACCACTCAATAGCAACAGGGACATCAAGGAGCAGATAGGGAGACAGATTCTGGAAAGGAGTAATAATAACGGGGATGTTGCGGTGGGAGATTTTAATTACCCAAATATTGATTGGCAGCTCCCTAGAGTGAGGGGTTTAGATGGGGTAGATTTGTTAGGTGTGTTCAGGAAGGTTTCTTGACACAATATGTAGATAGGCCTACAAGAAGAGAGGCTGTACTTGATCTGGTATTGGGAAATGAACCTGGCCCGGTGTCAGAGCATTTTGGAGATAGTGATCACAATTCTATCTCCTTTACCATAGCGTTGGAGAGGGATAGGAACAGACAAGTTAGGGAAACGCTTAATTGGAGTAAGGGGAAATATGAGGCTAGCAGGCAGGGAACTTGTAAGCATAAATTGGAATCAGATGTTCTCAGCGAAACATATGCAAGAAATGTGGTAAATGTTCAGGGGATATTTGCGTGGAGTTCTGAGTAGGTACATTCCAATGAGACATGGAAAGGATGGTAGGGTACAAGATCTGTGGTATACAAAGGCTGTTGTACATATAGTCAAGAAGAAAGAGCTTACAAAAGGTTCAAAAAACTAGGTAATGATATGAATCTAGAAGATTAGAAGGCTAGCAGGAAGGAGCTTAAGAATTAAATTAGGAGAGCCAGAAGGGGCCATGAGAAGGCCTTGGTGGACAGGATTAAGGAAAACCCCAAGACATTCTACAAGTATGTGAAGACCAAGAGGAAAAGACATGAGAGAATAGGACCGATCAAGTGTGACAGTGGAAAAGTGTATATGGAACTGGAGGAAATGGCAGAGGTACTTAATGAATACTTTACTTCAGTATTCACTATAGAAAAGCATCTTGGTGATTGGAGGGATGACTTACAGTGGCTTGAAAAGCTTCAGAATGTAGATATTAAGAAAGGGAATGTGCTGGAGCTTTTGGAAAGCATCAAATTGGTAAATTACTGGGATTAGATAGGAAGTACCCCAGGCTACTGTGGGAAGCAAGGGAGGAGATTGCTGAGCCTCTGGCGATGATCTTTGCATCATCAGTGGGGACAGGAGAGGTTCCAGAGGATTGGAGGGTTGCGGATGTTGTTCCCTCATTCAAGAAAAGGAGTAGAGATAGTCCAGGAAATTATAGACCAATGAGTCAGTGGCTGGTAAGTTGATGGAGAAGATGCTGAGAAGCAGGATTTATTAACATTTAGAAAGGCATAATATGATTAGGAATAGTCAGCATGGCTTTGTCAAAGGCAGATTGTGCCTTACGAGCCTGATTGAATTTTCTGAGGATGTTTCTAAACGCATTGATGAAGGAAGAGCAGTAGAAGTAGTGTATATGGATTTAAGCAACACATTTGATAAGGTACTCCATGCAAGGCTTACTGAGAAAGTAAGGAGGCATTGGATCCAAGGGGGTATTGCTTTGTGGATCCAGAACTGAAGGCAAAGAGTGGTTGTGTACGGGTCATATTCTGCATGGGTCGGTCACCAGTGGAGTGCCTCAGGGATCTGTTCTGGGACTTTGTGATTTTTATAAATGACCTGGATGAGGAAGTGGAGGGATGGGTTAGTAAATTTGCTGATGACACAAGGTTGGGGGTGTTGTGGATAGTGTGGAGGGCTGTCAGAGGTTACAGCGGGACATTGATAAGGGGCAAAACTGGGCTGAGAAGTGGCAGATGGAGTTCAGCCCAGATAAGTGTGAGGTGGTTCATTTTGGTAGGTCAAATATGTTACATTGGTAAGGATGATACCTCTTACGACCTGCTTTGACTGAGCTGTTTTCAGCGGCCGTGAGACAGCGAGGTAGCAGGTGAAGCTTATCAGCGTCAAGAAGCAGAGAGTGCTGTAGGTGTTGATGTAAAACAGAGACCCCAAGAAAACTCCCAGGTGCTGCTGCTCTTCTAGAATGTGAATGTTTGATTGTTAGTGTCCAAGCGAGTTCGGTTTCAAACCCTTCCAACTTCCCTCCTTCTGTTAGCCACTCCGGATGGAGAAAGTCTCGTTTTCTCGGTTACTTCTAGGACTGGAGCTGACGGTTAATAATATCTCGCAGTCCTAATACCGAGTGCGAAGTGTCGTAGCAACAGGAACTGAATCTGCTGCGGACTCGGAGGGCGTTAACTGCTCTGTTTCTTTTCGTTCCTCCCTTCAGGTTCCTCCTCGGGAGGGAGGTTGAAATTTCTCACGCTTCAGTCAGAACCAAGCTTTATGCATGGCGAGACCGGCAGTTCCAGGAATGGGGCGAAAGGACCTGGTGAGCGGTGCCGGTTTCACGCGAGTGGAGTGGGTAGAGACCAGAATCACCCACCCGAGTCGCAGAACCATGAGGCTTGACAACGTTTCAGTCTCTCTAACTCAGTCCTTGTTGGACAATCGCACAGGGAGGAGATCTGGCTTCCGGGGGATTTCCGAGTTCCCTGGCGAAGCCATTGTTGGACCCAAAGGCCCTTGTGTAGTAGGTGCGACAGGGGCTGGTTGTGGGTGAGGTTTCTTATGAGCAGTTAGCTGTCATCTCCCCAAACGCAATGCCACTTCCCTGCTTTGCTTCGGCACTAAATTAATGACTAAATTATCATGAAACTCTGCCTTCTGCGATCGAACCGATGACCACAGAATTCAGAGGATCCTCCTCTCCGCATTCCGGCATGGCCAGAAACGCTGAACCACTGGTTTAACACATCTGCCTCCAGAGGACTGTGCTTTCGG
>NW_026780905.1:0-21525 GCF_030144855.1 Hypanus sabinus
CCACTACAGGAAACATCCGAGCCACATCCACTCCATCTGTGTCCTCTGGTCATAGACTCCCCCACTACAGGAAACATCCTCTCCACATCCACTCTGTCTGTGTCCTCTGTTCCTAGACTCCCCCATTATAGGAAACATCCTCTCCACATCCACTCTATCTGTGTCCTCTGGTCCAAGACACCCCCACTACAGGAAACATCCTAGCCACATCCACTCTATCTGTGTCCTCTGGTCCGAGACCCCCCCACTACAGGAAACATCCTCTCCACATCCACTCTATCTGTGTCCTCTGGTGCTAGACTCCCCCACTACAGGAAACATCCACTCCACATCCACTCTATCTGTGTCCTCTGGTCCCCGACTCCACCACTATAGGAAACATCCTCTCCACATCCACTCTATCTGTGCCCTCTGGTCCTAGACTCCACCACTACAGGAAACATCCTCTCCACATCCACTCTATCTTTGTCCCCTGGTGCTAGACTCCCCCACCACAGGAAACAACCACTCCACATCCACTCTATCTGTGTCCTCTGGTCCCCGACTCCACCACTATAGGAAACATCCTCTCCACATCCACTCTATCAGTGGTCCTAGACACCGTCACTTCAGGAAACATCCTCTCCACATCCACTCTATCTGTGTCCCCTGTTACTAGACCCCCCACTATAGGAAACACCCTCTCCACATCCACTCTATCTGTGTCCTCTGGTCCTAGACTCGCCCACTATAGGAAACATCCTCTCCACATCCACTCTATCTGTGTCCTCTGGTCCTAGACTCCCCCACTATAGGAAACATCCTCTCCACAACCACTCTATCAGTGTCCTCTGGTCCCCGACTCCACCACTATAAGAAACATCCTCTCCACATCCACTCTATCTCTGCCCTCTGGTCCTAGACTCCCCCACTATAGGAAACATCCTCTCCACATCCACTCTATCTCTGTCCTCTGGTCCTAGACTCCCCCACTGTAGGAGACATCCTCTCCACATCCACTCTATCTGTGTCCTCTGGTCCTAGACTCACCCACGACAGGAAACATCCTCTCCACATCCACTCTATCTGTGTCCTCTGGTCCTAGACTACCCCACTATAGGAAACATCCTCTCCACAACCACTCTATCAGTGTCGTCTGGTCCCCGACTCCACCACTATAAGAAACATCCTCTCCACATCCACTCTATCTCTGCCCTCTGGTCCTTGACTCCCCCACTATAGGAAACATCCTCTCCACAACCACTCTATCAGTGTCTTCTGGTCCCCGACTCCACCACTATAAGAAACATCCTCTCCACATCCACTCTATCTCTGCCCTCTGGTCCTAGACTCCCCCACTATAGGAAACATCCTCTCCACATCCACTCTATCTCTGTCCTCTGGTCCTAGACTCCCCCACTGTAGGAGACATCCTCTCCACATCCACTCTATCTGTGTCCTCTGGTCCTAGACTCCCCCACTACAGGAAACATCCTCTCCACATCACTCTATCTGTGTCCTCTGGTCCTAGACTCCACCACTATAGGAAACATCGTCTCCACATCCACTCTATC
Source organism: Hypanus sabinus (assembly GCF_030144855.1). Classification (NCBI taxonomy): domain Eukaryota; kingdom Metazoa; phylum Chordata; class Chondrichthyes; order Myliobatiformes; family Dasyatidae; genus Hypanus; species Hypanus sabinus. Next base: position 1,554 of record NW_026780905.1, read on the forward strand.
TGTGTCCTCTGGTCCTAGACTCCCCCACAAAAGGAAACATCCTCTCCACATCCACTCTGTCTGTGTCCCCTGTTCCTAGACTCCCCCACTATAGGAAACATCCTCTCCACATCAACTCTGTGTCCTCTGGACCTAGACCCCACCACTATAGGAAACATCCTCTCCACATCCACTCTATCTGTGTCCTCTGGTCCTAGACTCCCCCACTACAGGAAACATCCTCTCCACATCCACTCTATCTGTGTCCTCTGGTCCTAGACTCCCCCACTACAGGAAACATCCTCTCCACATCCACTCTGTCTGTGTCCCCTGTTCCGAGACTCCCCCACTATAGGAAACATCCTCTCCACATCCACTCCATCTGTGTCTTCTGGTTCGAGACTCACCAACTACAGGAAACATCCTCTCCACATCCACACTATCTGTGTCCTCTGGTCCTAGACTCCCCCACTACAGGAAACATCCTCTCCACATCCACTCTATCTGTGTCCTCTGGTCCTAGACTCCCCCACAAAAGGAAACATCCTCTCCACATCCACTCTGTCTGTGTCCCCTGTTCCTAGACTCCCCCATTATAGGAAACATCCTCTCCACATCCACTCTATCTGTGTCCTCTGGTCCAAGACACCCCCACTACAGGAAACATCCTAGCCACATCCACTCTATCTGTGTCCTCTGGTCCGAGACCCCCCCACTACAGGAAACATCCTCTCCACATCCACTCTATCTGTGTCCTCTGGTGCTAGAGTCCCCCACTACAGGAAACATCCACTCCACATCCACTCTATCTGTGTCCTCTGGTCCCCGACTCCACCACTATAGGAAACATCCTCTCCACATCCACTCTATCTGTGCCCTCTGGTCCTAGACTCCACCACTACAGGAAACATCCTCTCCACATCCACTCTATCTTTGTCCCCTGGTGCTAGACTCCCCCACCACAGGAAACAACCACTCCACATCCACTCTATCTGTGTCCTCTGGTCCCCGACTCCACCACTATAGGAAACATCCTCTCCACATCCACTCTATCAGTGGTCCTAGACACCGTCACTTTAGGAAACATCCTCTCCACATCCACTCTATCTGTGTCCCCTGTTACTAGACCCCCCACTATAGGAAACACCCTCTCCACATCCACTCTATCTGTGTCCTCTGGTCCTAGACTCGCCCACTATAGGAAACATCCTCTCCACATCCACTCTATCTGTGTCCTCTGGTCCTAGACTCCCCCACTATAGGAAACATCCTCTCCACAACCACTCTATCAGTGTCCTCTGGTCCCCGACTCCACCACTATAAGAAACATCCTCTCCACATCCACTCTATCTCTGCCCTCTGGTCCTAGACTCCCCCACTATAGGAAACATCCTCTCCACATCCACTCTATCTCTGTCCTCTGGTCCTAGACTCCCCCACTGTAGGAGACATCCTCTCCACATCCACTCTATCTGTGTCCTCTGGTCCTAGACTCACCCACTACAGGAAACATCCTCTCCACATCCACTCTATCTGTGTCCTCTGGTCCTAGACTACCCCACTATAGGAAACATCCTCTCCACAACCACTCTATCAGTGTCGTCTGGTCCCCGACTCCACCACTATAAGAAACATCCTCTCCACATCCACTCTATCTCTGCCCTCTGGTCCTAGACTCCCCCACTATAGGAAACATCCTCTCCACAACCACTCTATCAGTGTCTTCTGGTCCCCGACTCCCCCACTATAAGAAACATCCTCTCCACATCCACTCTATCTCTGCCCTCTGGTCCTAGACTCCCCCACTATAGGAAACATCCTCTCCACATCCACTCTATCTGTGTCCTCTGGTCCTAGACACCCCCACTACAGGAAACATCCTAGCCACATCCACTCTATCTGTGTCCTCTGGTCCTAGACCCCCCCACTACAGGAAACATCCTCTCCACATCCACTCTATCTGTGTCCTCTGGTGCTAGACTCCCCCACTACAGGAAACATCCACTCCACATCCACTCTATCTGTGTCCTCTGGTCCCCGACTCCACCACTATAGGAAACATCCTCTCCACATCCACTCTATCTGTGTCCCCTGGTGCTAGACTCCCCCACTACAGGAAACATCCACTCCACATCCACTCTATCTGTGTTCTCTGGTCCCCGACTCCACCACTATAGGAAACATCCTCTCCACATCCACTCTATCTCTGTCCTCTGGTCCTAGACTCCCCCACTTTAGGAGACATCCTCTCCACATCCACTCTATCTGTGTCCTCTGGTCCTAGACTCCCCCACTACAGGAAACATCCTCTCCACATCACTCTATCTGTGTCCTCTGGTCCTAGACTCCACCACTATAGGAAACATCCTCTCCACATCCACACTGTCTGTGTCCTCTGGTCCTAGACTCCCCAACTACAGGAAACATCCTCTCCACATCCACTCTGTCTGTGTCCCCTGTTCCTAGACTCCCCCACTATAGGAAACATCCTCTCCACATCCACTCTATCTGTGTCCTCTGGTCCTAGACACCCCCACTACAGGAAACATCCGAGCCACATCCACTCCATCTGTGTCCTCTGGTCATAGACTCCCCCACTACAGGAAACATCCTCTCCACATCCACTCTGTCTGTGTCCCCTGTTCCTAGACTCCCCCATTATAGGAAACATCCTATCCACATCCACTCTATCTGTGTCCTCTGGTCCAAGACACCCCCACTACAGGAAACATCCTAGCCACATCCACTCTATCTGTGTCCTCTGGTCCGAGACCCCCCCACTACAGGAAACATCCTCTCCACATCCACTCTATCTGTGTCCTCTGGTGCTAGACTCCCCCACTACAGGAAACATCCACTCCACATCCACTCTATCTGTGTCCTCTGGTCCCCGACTCCACCACTATAGGAAACATCCTCTCCACATCCACTCTATCTGTGCCCTCTGGTCCTAGACTCCACCACTACAGGAAACATCCTCTCCACATCCACTCTATCTTTGTCCCCTGGTGCTAGACTCCCCCACCACAGGAAACAACCACTCCACATCCACTCTATCTGTGTCCTCTGGTCCCCGACTCCACCACTATAGGAAACATCCTCTCCACATCCACTCTATCAGTGGTCCTAGACACCGTCACTTTAGGAAACATCCTCTCCACATCCACTCTATCTGTGTCCCCTGTTACTAGACACCCCACTATAGGAAACACCCTCTCCACATCCACTCTATCTGTGTCCTCTGGTCCTAGACTCCCCCACTATAGGAAACATCCTCTCCACAACCACTCTATCAGTGTCCTCTGGTCCCCGACTCCACCACTATAAGAAACATCCTCTCCACATCCACTCTATCTCTGCCCTCTGGTCCTAGACTCCCCCACTATAGGAAACATCCTCTCCACATCCACTCTATCTCTGTCCTCTGGTCCTAGACTCCCCCACTGTAGGAGACATCCTCTCCACATCCACTCTATCTGTGTCCTCTGGTCCTAGACTCACCCACTACAGGAAACATCCTCTCCACATCCACTCTATCTGTGTCCTCTGGTCCTAGACTACCCCACTATAGGAAACATCCTCTCCACAACCACTCTATCAGTGTCGTCTGGTCCCCGACTCCACCACTATAAGAAACATCCTCTCCACATCCACTCTATCTCTGCCCTCTGGTCCTAGACTCCCCCACTATAGGAAACATCCTCTCCACAACCACTCTATCAGTGTCTTCTGGTCCCCGACTCCACCACTATAAGAAACATCCTCTCCACATCCACTCTATCTCTGCCCTCTGGTCCTAGACTCCCCCACTATAGGAAACATCCTCTCCACATCCACTCTATCTCTGTCCTCTGGTCCTAGACTCCCCCACTGTAGGAGACATCCTCTCCACATCCACTCTATCTGTGTCCTCTGGTCCTAGACTCCCCCACTACAGGAAACATCCTCTCCACATCCACTCTGTCTGTGTCCCCTGTTCCGAGACTCCCCCACTATAGGAAACATCCTCTCCACATCCACTCCATCTGTGTCCTCTGGTTCGAGACTCACCAACTACAGGAAACATCCTCTCCACATCCACACTATCTGTGTCCTCTGGTCCTAGACTCCCCCACTACAGGAAACATCCTCTCCACATCCACTCTATCTGTGTCCTCTGGTCCTAGACTCCCCCACAAAAGGAAACATCCTCTCCACATCCACTCTGTCTGTGTCCCCTGTTCCTAGACTCCCCCACTATAGGAAACATCCTCTCCACATCCACTCTGTGTCCTCTGGACCTAGACCCCACCACTATAGGAAACATCCTCTCCACATCCACTCTATCTGTGTCCTCTGGTCCTAGACACCCCCACTACAGGAAACATCCTAGCCACATCCACTCTATCTGTGTCCTCTGGTCCTAGACCCCCCCACTACAGGAAACATCCTCTCCACATCCACTCTATCTGTGTCCTCTGGTGCTAGACTCCCCCACTACAGGAAACATCCACTCCACATCCACTCTATCTGTGTCCTCAGGTCCCCGACTCCACCACTATAGGAAACATCCTCTCCACATCCACTCTATCTGTGTCCCCTGGTGCTAGACTCCCCCACTACAGGAAACATCCACTCCACATCCACTCTATCTGTGTTCTCTGGTCCTCGACTCCACCACTATAGGAAACATCCTCTCCACATCCACTCTATCTCTGTCCTCTGGTCCTAGACTCCCCCACTTTAGGAGACATCCTCTCCACATCCACTCTATCTGTGTCCTCTGGTCCTAGACTCCCCCACTACAGGAAACATCCTCTCCACATCACTCTATCTGTGTCCTCTGGTCCTAGACTCCACCACTATAGGAAACATCCTCTCCACATCCACTCTGTCTGTGTCCTCTGGTCCTAGACTCCCCAACTACAGGAAACATCCTCTCCACATCCACTCTGTCTGTGTCCCCTGTTCCTAGACTCCCCCACTATAGGAAACATCCTCTCCACATCCACTCTATCTGTGTCCTCTGGTCCTAGACACCCCCACTACAGGAAACATCCGAGCCACATCCACTCCATCTGTGTCCTCTGGTCATAGACTCCCCCACTACAGGAAACATCCTCTCCACATCCACTCTATCTGTGTCCTCTGGTCCTAGACTACCCCACTATAGGAAACATCCTCTCCACATCCACTCTATCTGTGTCCTCTGTTCCTAGACTCCCCCACTATAGGAAACATCCTCTACACATCCACTCTATTTGTGTCCTCTTGTCCTAGACTCCCCCACTACAGGAAACATCCTCTCCACATCCGCTCTATCTGTGTCCTCTGGTCCTAGACTCCCCCTCTACAGGAAACATCCTCTCCACATCCACTCTGTCTGTGTCCCCTGTTCCTAGACTCCCCCACTATAGGAAACATCCTCTCCACATCCACTCTATCTGTGTCCTCTGGTCCAAGACACCCCCACTACAGGAAACATCCTAGCCACATCCACTCTATCTGTGTCCTCTGGTCCTAGACCCCCCCACTACAGGAAACATCCTCTCCACATCCACTCTATCTGTGTCCTCTGGTGCTAGACTCCCCCACTACAGGAAACATCCACTCCACATCCACTCTATCTGTGTCCTCTGGTCCCCGACTCCACCACTATAGGAAACATCCTCTCCACATCCACTCTATCTGTACCCTCTGGTCCTAGACTCCACCACTACAGGAAACATCCTCTCCACATCCACTCTATCTTTGTCCCCTGGTGCTAGACTCCCCCACCACAGGAAACAACCACTCCACATCCACTCTATCTGTGTCCTCTGGTCCCCGACTCCACCACTATAGGAAACATCCTCTCCACATCCACTCTATCAGTGGTCCTAGACACCGTCACTTTAGGAAACATCCTCTCCACATCCACTCTATCTGTGTCCCCTGTTACTAGACCCCCCACTATAGGAAACACCCTCTCCACATCCACTCTATCTGTGTCCTCTGGTCCTAGACTCGCCCACTATAGGAAACATCCTCTCCACATCCACTCTATCTGTGTCCTCTGGTCCTAGACTCCCCCACTATAGGAAACATCCTCTCCACAACCACTCTATCAGTGTCCTCTGGTCCCCGACTCCACCACTATAAGAAACATCCTCTCCACATCCACTCTATCTCTGCCCTCTGGTCCTAGACTCCCCCACTATAGGAAACATCCTCTCCACATCCACTCTATCTCTGTCCTCTGGTCCTAGACTCCCCCACTGTAGGAGACATCCTCTCCACATCCACTCTATCTGTGTCCTCTGGTCCTAGACTCACCCACTACAGGAAACATCCTCTCCACATCCACTCTGTCTGTGTCCTCTTGTCCTAGACTACCCCACTATAGGAAACATCCTCTCCACAACCACTCTATCAGTGTCGTCTGGTCCCCGACTCCACCACTATAAGAAACATCCTCTCCACATCCACTCTATCTCTGCCCTCTGGTCCTAGACTCCCCCACTATAGGAAACATCCTCTCCACAACCACTCTATCAGTGTCTTCTGGTCCCCGACTCCACCACTATAAGAAACATCCTCTCCACATCCACTCTATCTCTGCCCTCTGGTCCTAGACTCCCCCACTATAGGAAACATCCTCTCCACATCCACTCTATCTCTGTCCTCTGGTCCTAGACTCCCCCACTGTAGGAGACATCCTCTCCACATCCACTCTATCTGTGTCCTCTGGTCCTAGACTCCCCCACTACAGGAAACATCCTCTCCACATCACTCTATCTGTGTCCTCTGGTCCTAGACTCCACCACTATAGGAAACATCGTCTCCACATCCACTCTATCTGTGTCCTCTGGTCCTAGACTCCCCCACAAAAGGAAACATCCTCTCCACATCCACTCTGTCTGTGTCCCCTGTTCCTAGACTCCCCCACTATAGGAAATATCCTCTCCACATCCACTCTGTGTCCTCTGGACCTAGACCCCACCACTATAGGAAACATCCTCTCCACATCCACTCTATCTGTGTCCTCTGGTCCTAGACTCCCCCACTACAGGAAACATCCTCTCCACATCCACTCTATCTGTGTCCTCTGGTCCTAGACTCCCCCACTACAGGAAACATCCTCTCCACATCCACTCTGTCTGTGTCCCCTGTTCCGAGACTCCCCCACTATAGGAAACATCCTCTCCACATCCACTCCATCTGTGTCCTCTGGTTCGAGACTCACCAACTACAGGAAACATCCTCTCCACATCCACACTATCTGTGTCCTCTGGTCCTAGACTCCCCCACTACAGGAAACATCCTCTCCACATCCACTCTATCTGTGTCCTCTGGTCCTAGACTCCCCCACAAAAGGAAACATCCTCTCCACATCCACTCTGTCTGTGTCCCCTGTTCCTAGACTCCCCGACTATAGGAAACATCCTCTCCACATCCACTCTGTGTCCTCTGGACCTAGACCCCACCACTATAGGAAACATCCTCTCCACATCCACTCTATCTGTGTCCTCTGGTCCTAGACTCCCCCACTACAGGAAACATCCTCTCCACATCCACTCTATCTGTGTCCTCTGGTCCTAGACTCCCCCACTACAGGAAACATCCTCTCCACATCAACTCTATCTGTGTCCCCTGTTCCTAGACTCCCCCACTATAGGAAACATCCTCTCCACATCCACTCCATCTGTGTCCTCTGGTCCGAGACTCACCAACTACAGGAAACATCCTCTCCACATCCACACTATCTGTGTCCTTCGGTCCTAGACTCCCCCAGTACAGGAAACATCCTCTCCACATCCACTCTATCTGTGTCCTCTGGTCCTAGACTACCCTGCTATAGGAAACATCCTCTCCACATCCACTCTATCTGTGTCCTCTGGTCCTAGACCCACCCACTACAGGAAACATCCTCTCCACATCCACTCTATCTGTGTCCTCTGATCCTAGACTCCGCCACTATAGGAAACATCCTCGACACATCCACTCTATTTGTGTCCTCTTGTCCTAGACTCCCCCACTACAGGAAACATCCTCTCCACATCCGCTCTATCTGTGTCGTCTGGTCCTAGACTCCCCCACTACAGGAAACATCCTCTCCACATCCACTCTGTGTCCTCTGTTCCTAGACTCCCCCACTACAGGAAACATCCTCTCCACATCCACTCTGTCTGTGTCCCATGTTCCTAGACTCCCCCACTATTGGAAACATCCTCTTCACAACCACTCTATCTGTGTCCTCTGGTCCTAGACCCCCCCACTACAGGAAACATCCTCTCTATCCACTCTATCTGTGTCCTCTGGTGCTAGACTCCCCCACTATAGGAAACATCCTCTCCACATCCACTCTATCTGTTTCCTCTGGTCCTAGACCCCCCCACTACAGGAAACATCCTCTCCACATCCACTCTATCTGTGTCCTCTGGTCCCCGACTCCACCACTATAGGAAACATCCTCTCCACATTCACTCTATCTGTGCCCTCTGGTCCTAGACTCCACCACTATAGGAAACATCCTCTCCACATCCACTCTATCTGTGTCCTCTGGTCCTAGACTCCCCCACTGTAGGAAACATCCTCTCCACATCCACTCTATCTGTGCCCTCTGGTCCTAGACTCCACCACTATAGGAAACATCCTCTCCACATCCACTCTATCTGTGTCCTCTGGTCCTAGACTCCTCCACTACAGGAAACATCCTCTCCACATCCACTCTATCTGTGTCCTTTGTTCCTAGACTCCCCCACTACAGGAAACATCCTCTCCACATCCACTCTATCTGTGTCCCCTGTTCCTAGACTCCCCCACTACAGGAAACATCCTAGCCACATCCACTGTGTGTCCTCTGGTCCTAGACTCCCCCACTATAGGAAACATCCTCTCCACATCCACTCTATCTGTGTCCTCTGGTCCTAGACTCCGCCACTACAGGAAACATCCTCTCCACATCCACTCTGTCTGTGTCCCCTGTTCCTAGACTCCCCCACTATCGGAAACATCCTCTCCACACCCACTCTATCTGTGTCCTCTGGTCCTAGACTCGCCCACTATAGGAAACATCCTCTCCACATGCACTCTATCTGTGTCCCCTGGTCCTAGACTCACCCACTACAGGAAACATCCTCTCCACATCCACTCTATCTGTGTCCTCTGGTCCTAGACTACCCCACTATAGGAAACATCCTCTCCACATCCACTGTATCTGTGTCCTCTGGTCCTAGACTCCCCCACTACAGGAAACATCCTCTCCACATCCACTCTATCTGTGGTCCTAGACACCCGCACTTTAGGAAACATCCTCTCTGCATCCACTCTATCTGTGTCCTCTGGTCCTAGACTCCCCCACTACAGGAAACATCCTCTCCACATCCACTCTGTCTGTGTCCCCTGTTCCTAGACACCCCACTATAGGAAACATCCTCTCCACATCCACTCTATCTATGTCCTCTGGTCCTAGACTCGCCCACTATAGGAAACATCCTCTCCACATCCACTCTATCTGTGTCCTCTGGTCCTAGACCCACCCACTACAGGAAACATCCTCTCCACATCCACTCTGTCTGTGTCCCCTGTTCCTAGACTCCCCCACTATAGGAAACATCCTCTCCACATGCACTCTATCAGTGTTCTCTGGTCCTAGACTCCACCACTATAGGAAACATCCTCTCCACATCCACTCTATCTGTGTCCTCTGGTCCTAGACCCCCCCACTACAGGAAACATCCTCTCCACATCCACTCTATCTGTGTCCGCTCGTGCTAGACTCCCCCACTACAGGAAACAACCACTCCACATCCACTCCATCTGTGTCCTCGGGTCCCCAACTCCGCCACTATAGGAAACATCCTCTCCACATCCACTCTATCTGTGCCCTCTGGTCCTAGACTCCACCACTATAGGAAACATCCTCTCCACATCCACTCTATCTGTGTCCGCTGGTGCGAGACTCCCCCACTACAGGAAACATCCACTCCACATCCACTCTATCTGTGTCCTCTGGTCCCCGACTCCACCACTATAGGAAACATCCTCTCCACATCCACTCTATCTGTGTCTTCTGGTCCTAGATTCGCCCATTGTAGGAAACACCCTCTCCACATCCACTCTATCTGTGTCCTCTGGTCCTAGACTCACCACCTACAGGAAACATCCTCTCCACATCCACTCTATCTGTGTCCTCTGGTCCTAGATTCGCACATTGTAGGAAACACCCTCTCCACATCCACTCTATCTGTGTCCTCTGGTCCTAGACTACCCCACTATAGGAAACATCCTCTCCACATCCACTCTATCTGTGTCCTCTGGTCCCCGACTCCACCACTACAGGAAACATCCTCTCCACATCACTCTATCTGTGTCTTCTGGTCCTAGACTCCCCCACTACAGGAAACATCCTAGCCACATCCACTCTGTGTCCTCTGGTCCTAGACTCCACCACTATAGGAAACATCCTCTCCACATCCACTCTATCTGTGTCCTCTGGTCCTAGACACCCCCACTATAGGAAACATCCTCTCCACATCCACTCTCTCTGTGTCCTCTGGTCCTAGACTCCCCCACAACAGGAAACATCCTCTCCACATGTACTCTGTCTGTGTCCCCTGTTCCTAGACTCCCCCACTATAGGAAACATCCTCTCCACATCCACTCTATCTGTGTCCCCTGTTCCTAGACTCCCCCACTATAGGAAACATCCTCTCCACATCCACTCTATCTGTGTCCTCTGGTCCTAGACTCACCCACTACAGGAAACATCCCAGCCACATCCACTCTGTGTCCTCTGGTCCTAGACTCCAACACTATAGGAAACATCCTCTCCACATCCACTCTATCTGTGTCCTCTGGTCCTAGACTCCCCAACTACAGGAAACATCCTCTCCACATCCACTCTGTCTGTGTCCCCTGTTCCTAGACTCCCCCACTATAGGAAACATCCTAGCCACATCCACTCTATCTGTGTCCTCTGGTCCTAGACCCCCCCACTACAGGAAACATCCTCTCCACATCCACTCTATCTGTGTCCTCTGGTGCTAGACTCCCCCACTACAGGAAACATCCACTCCACATCCACTCTATCTGTGTCCTCTGGTCCCCGACTTTACCACTATAGGAAACATCCTCTCCACATCCATTCTATCTGTGCCCTCTGGTCCTAGACTCCACCACTATAGGAAACATCCTCCCCAGATCCACTCTATCTGTGTCCCCTGGTGCTAGACTCCCCCACCACAGGAAACATCCACTCCACATCCAATCTATCTGTGTCCTCTGGTCCCCGACTCCACCACTATAGGAAACATCCTCTCCACATCCACTCTATCGGTGCCCTCTTGTCCTAGACTCCACCACTATAGGAATAATCCTCTCCACATCCACTCTGTCTGTGTCCCCTGTTCCTAGACTCCCCCACTATAGGAAACATCTTCTCCACATCCACTCTATTTGTGTCCTCTGGTCCTAGACACCCCCACTATAGGAAACATCCTCTCCACATCCACTCTCTCTGTGTCCTCTGGTCCTAGACTCCCCCACAACAGGAAACATCCTCTCCACATGTACTCTGTCTGTGTCCCCTGTTCCTAGACTCCCCCACTATAGGAAACATCCTCTCCACATCCACTCTATCTGTGTCCCCTGTTCCTAGACTCCCCCACTATAGGAAACATCCTCTCCACATCCACTCTATCTGTGTCCTCTGGTCCTAGACTCACCCACTACAGGAAACATCCCAGCCACATCCACTCTGTGTCCTCTGGTCCTAGACTCCAACACTATAGGAAACATCCTCTCCACATCCACTCTATCTGTGTCCTCTGGTCCTAGACTCCCCAACTACAGGAAACATCCTCTCCACATCCACTCTGTCTGTGTCCCCTGTTCCTAGACTCCCCCACTATAGGAAACATCCTAGCCACATCCACTCTATCTGTGTCCTCTGGTCCTAGACCCCCCCACTACAGGAAACATCCTCTCCACATCCACTCTATCTGTGTCCTCTGGTGCTAGACTCCCCCACTACAGGAAACATCCACTCCACATCCACTCTATCTGTGTCCTCTGGTCCCCGACTTTACCACTATAGGAAACATCCTCTCCACATCCATTCTATCTGTGCCCTCTGGTCCTAGACTCCACCACTATAGGAAACATCCTCCCCAGATCCACTCTATCTGTGTCCCCTGGTGCTAGACTCCCCCACCACAGGAAACATCCACTCCACATCCAATCTATCTGTGTCCTCTGGTCCCCGACTCCACCACTATAGGAAACATCCTCTCCACATCCACTCTATCGGTGCCCTCTTGTCCTAGACTCCACCACTATAGGAATAATCCTCTCCACATCCACTCTGTCTGTGTCCCCTGTTCCTAGACTCCCCCACTATAGGAAACATCTTCTCCACATCCACTCTATTTGTGTCCTCTGGTCCTAGACTCGCCCACTATAGGAAACATCCTCTCCACATCCACTCTATCTGTGTCCTCTGGTCCGAGACTCCCCCACTACAGGAAAGATCCTCTCCACATCCACTCTATCTGTGTCGTCTGGTCGTAGACTCCCTCACTACAGGAAACATCCTCTCCACATCCACTCTATCTGTGTCCTCTGGTCCTAGACTCCCCCACTACAGGAAACATCCTCTCCACATCCACTCTATCTGTGTCGTCTGGTCGTAGACTCCCTCACTACAGGAAACATCCTCTCCACATCCACTCTATCTGTGTCCTCTGGTCCTAGACTCCCCCACTACAGGAAACATCCTCTCCACATCCACTCTATCTGTGTCCTCTGGTCCTAGACTACCCCACTATAGGAAACATCCTCTCCACATCCACTGTATCTGTGTCCTCTGGTCCTAGACTCCCCCACTACAGGAAACATCCTCTCCACATCCACTCTTTCTGTGGTCCTAGACACCCGCACTTTAGGAAACATCCTCTCTGCATCCACTCTATCTGTGTCCTCTGGTCCTAGACTCCCCCACTACAGGAAACATCCTCTCCACATCCACTCTGTCTGTGTCCCCTGTTCCTAGACACCCCACTATAGGAAACATCCTCTCCACATCCACTCTATCTATGTCCTCTGGTCCTAGACTCGCCCACTATAGGAAACATCCTCTCCACATCCACTCTATCTGTGTCCTCTGGTCCTAGACCCACCCACTACAGGAAACATCCTCTCCACATCCACTCTGTCTGTGTCCCCTGTTCCTAGACTCCCCCACTATAGGAAACATCCTCTCCACATGCACTCTATCAGTGTTCTCTGGTCCTAGACTCCACCACTATAGGAAACATCCTCTCCACATCAACTCTATCTGTGTCCTCTGGTCCTAGACCCCCCCACTACAGGAAACATCCTCTCCACATCCACTCTATCTGTGTCCGCTCGTGCTAGACTCCCCCACTACAGGAAACAACCACTCCACATCCACTCCATCTGTGTCCTCGGGTCCGCAACTCCGCCACTATAGGAAACATCCTCTCCACATCCACTCTATCTGTGCCCTCTGGTCCTAGACTCCACCACTATAGGAAACATCCTCTCCACATCCACTCTATCTGTGTCCGCTGGTGCTAGACTCCCCCACTACAGGAAACATCCACTCCACATCCACTCTATCTGTGTCCTCTGGTCCCCGACTCCACCACTATAGGAAACATCCTCTCCACATCCACTCTATCTGTGTCTTCTGGTCCTAGATTCGCCCATTGTAGGAAACACCCTCTCCACATCCACTCTATCTGTGTCCTCTGGTCCTAGACTCACCACCTACAGGAAACATCCTCTCCACATCCACTCTATCTGTGTCCTCTGGTCCTAGATTCGCACATTGTAGGAAACACCCTCTCCACATCCACTCTATCTGTGTCCTCTGGTCCTAGACTACCCCACTATAGGAAACATCCTCTCCACATCCACTCTATCTGTGTCCTCTGGTCCCCGACTCCACCACTACAGGAAACATCCTCTCCACATCACTCTATCTGTGTCCTCTGGTCCTAGACTCCACCACTATAGGAAACATCCTCTCCACATCCACTCTATCTGTGTCCTCTGGTCCTAGACACCCCCACTATAGGAAACATCCTCTCCACATCCACTCTCTCTGTGTCCTCTGGTCCTAGACTCCCACACAACAGGAAACATCCTCTCCACATGTACTCTGTCTGTGTCCCCTGTTCCTAGACTCCCCCACTATAGGAAACATCCTCTCCACATCCACTCTATCTGTGTCCCCTGTTCCTAGACTCCCCCACTATAGGAAACATCCTCTCCACATCCACTCTATCTGTGTCCTCTGGTCCTAGACTCACCCACTACAGGAAACAACCCAGCCACATCCACTCTGTGTCCTCTGGTCCTAGACTCCAACACTATAGGAAACATCCTCTCCACATCCACTCTATCTGTGTCCTCTGGTCCTAGACTCCCCAACTACAGGAAACATCCTCTCCACATCCACTCTGTCTGTGTCCCCTGTTCCTAGACTCCCCCACTATAGGAAACATCCTAGCCACATCCACTCTATCTGTGTCCTCTGGTCCTAGACCCCCCCACTACAGGAAACATCCTCTCCACATCCACTCTATCTGTGTCCTCTGGTGCTAGACTCCCCCACTACAGGAAACATCCACTCCACATCCACTCTATCTGTGTCCTCTGGTCCCCGACTTTACCACTATAGGAAACATCGTCTCCACATGCACTCTATCTGTGCCCTCTGGTCCTAGACTCCACCACTATAGGAAACATCCTCCCCAGATCCACTCTATCTGTGTCCCCTGGTGCTAGACTCCCCCACCACAGGAAACATCCACTCCACATCCAATCTATCTGTGTCCTCTGGTCCCCGACTCCACCACTATAGGAAACATCCTCTCCACATCCACTCTATCGGTGCCCTCTTGTCCTAGACTCCACCACTATAGGAATAATCCTCTCCACATCCACTCTGTCTGTGTCCCCTGTTCCTAGACTCCCCCACTATAGGAAACATCTTCTCCACATCCACTCTATCTGTGTCCTCTGGTCCTAGACTCGCCCACTATAGGAAACATCCTCTCCACATCCACTCTATCTGTGTCCTCTGGTCCGAGACTCCCCCACTACAGGAAACATCCTCTCCACATCCACTCTATCTGTGTCGTCTGGTCGTAGACTCCCTCACTACAGGAAACATCCTCTCCACATCCACTCTATCTGTGTCCTCTGGTCCTAGACTCCCCCACTACAGGAAACATCCTCTCCACATCCACTCTGTCTGTGTCCCCTGTTCCTAGACTGCCCCACTATAGGAAACATCTTCTCCACATCCACTCTATCTGTGTCCTCTGGTCCTAGACTCACCACCTACAGGAAACATCCTCTCCACATCCACTCTATCTGTGTCCTCTGGTCCTAGATTCGCACATTGTAGGAAACACCCTCTCCACATCCACTCTATCTGTGTCCTCTGGTCCTAGACTACCCCACTATAGGAAACATCCTCTCCACATCCACTCTATCTGTGTCCTCTGGTCCCCGACTCCACCACTACAGGAAACATCCTCTCCACATCACTCTATCTGTGTCTTCTGGTCCTAGACTCCCCCACTACAGGAAACATCCTAGCCACATCCACTCTGTGTCCTCTGGTCCTAGACTCCACCACTATAGGAAACATCCTCTCCACATCCACTCTATCTGTGTCCTCTGGTCCTAGACACCCCCACTATAGGAAACATCCTCTCCACATCCACTCTCTCTGTGTCCTCTGGTCCTAGACTCCCACACAACAGGAAACATCCTCTCCACATGTACTCTGTCTGTGTCCCCTGTTCCTAGACTCCCCCACTATAGGAAACATCCTCTCCACATCCACTCTATCTGTGTCCCCTGTTCCTAGACTCCCCCACTATAGGAAACATCCTCTCCACATCCACTCTATCTGTGTCCTCTGGTCCTAGACTCACCCACTACAGGAAACAACCCAGCCACATCCACTCTGTGTCCTCTGGTCCTAGACTCCAACACTATAGGAAACATCCTCTCCACATCCACTCTATCTGTGTCCTCTGGTCCTAGACTCCCCAACTACAGGAAACATCCTCTCCACATCCACTCTGTCTGTGTCCCCTGTTCCTAGACTCCCCCACTATAGGAAACATCCTAGCCACATCCACTCTATCTGTGTCCTCTGGTCCTAGACCCCCCCACTACAGGAAACATCCTCTCCACATCCACTCTATCTGTGTCCTCTGGTGCTAGACTCCCCCACTACAGGAAACATCCACTCCACATCCACTCTATCTGTGTCCTCTGGTCCCCGACTTTACCACTATAGGAAACATCGTCTCCACATGCACTCTATCTGTGCCCTCTGGTCCTAGACTCCACCACTATAGGAAACATCCTCCCCAGATCCACTCTATCTGTGTCCCCTGGTGCTAGACTCCCCACCACAGGAAACATCCACTCCACATCCAATCTATCTGTGTCCTCTGGTCCCCGACTCCACCACTATAGGAAACATCCTCTCCACATCCACTCTATCGGTGCCCTCTTGTCCTAGACTCCACCACTATAGGAATAATCCTCTCCACATCCACTCTGTCTGTGTCCCCTGTTCCTAGACTCCCCCACTATAGGAAACATCTTCTCCACTTCCACTCTATCTGTGTCCTCTGGTCCTAGACTCGCCCACTATAGGAAACATCCTCTCCACATCCACTCTATCTGTGTCCTCTGGTCCGAGACTCCCCCACTACAGGAAACATCCTCTCCACATCCACTCTATCTGTGTCGTCTGGTCGTAGACTCCCTCACTACAGGAAACATCCTCTCCACATCCACTCTATCTGTGTCCTCTGGTCCTAGACTCCCCCACTACAGGAAACATCCTCTCCACATCCACTCTGTCTGTGTCCCCTGTTCCTAGACTGCCCCACTATAGGAAACATCTTCTCCACATCCACTCTATCTGTGTCCTCTGGTCCTAGACTCACCCACTACAGGAAACATCCTCTCCACATCCACACTATCTGTTTCCTCTGGTCCTAGACCCACCCACTACAGGAAAAATCCTCTCCACATCCACTCTATCTGTGTCCTCTGATCCTAGACTCCCCCACTATAGGAAACATCCTCTACACATCCACTCTATTTGTGTCCTCTTGTCCTAGACTCCCCCACTACAGGAAACATCCTCTCCACATCCGCTCTATCTGTGTCGTCTGGTCCTAGACTCCCCCACTACAGGAAACATCCTCTCCACATCCACTCTGTCTGTGTCCTCTGTTCCTAGACTCCCCCACTATAGGAAACATCCTCTCCACATCCACTGTATCAGTGTCCTCTGGTGCTAGACTCCCTCACTACAGGAAACATCCTCTCCACATCCACTCTGTCTGTGTCCCCTGTTCCTAGACTCCCCCACTATAGGAAACATCCTCTCCACATCCACTCTATCAGTATCGTCTGGTCCTAGACTCCCCCGCTACAGGAAACATCCTCTCCACATCCACTCCGTCTGTGTCCCCTGTTCCTAGACTCCCCCACTATAGGAAACATCTTCTCCACATCCACTCTATCTGTGTCCTCTGGTCCTAGACTCACCCACTACAGGAAATTTCTCTCCACATCCACTCTGTGTCCTCTGTTCCTAGACTCCCCCACTACAGGAAACATCCCAGCCGCATCCACTCTGTGTCCTCTGGTCCTAGACTCCAACACTATAGGAAACATCCTCTCCACATCCACTCTGTCTGTGTCCCCTGTTCCTAGACTCCCCCACTATAGGAAACATCCTAGCCACATCCACTCTATCTGTGTCCTCTGGTGCTAGACTCCCCCACTACAGGAAACATCCTCTCCACATCCACTCTATCTGTGCCCTCTTGTCCTAGACTCCACCACTATAGGAAAAATCCTCTCCACATCCACTCTGTGTCCCCTGTTCCTAGACTCCCCCACTATAGGAAACATCTTCTCCACATCCACTCTATCTGTGTCCTCTGGTCCTAGACTCGCCCAATATAGGAAACATCCTCTCCACATCCACTCTATCTGTGTCCTCTGGTCCGAGACTCCCCCACTAGAGGAAACATCCTCTCCACATCCACTCTATCTGTGTCATCTGGTCCTAGACTCCCTCACTACAGGAAACATCCTCTCCACATCCACTCTATCTGTGTCCTCTGGTCCTAGACTCCCCCACTACAGGAAACATCCTCTCCATATCCACTCTGTCTGTGTCCCCTGTTCCTAGACTGCCCCACTATAGGAAACATCCTCTCCACATCCACTCTATCTGTGTCCTCTGGTCCTAGACTCACCCACTACAGGAAACATCCTCTCCACATCCACACTATCTGTGTCCTCTGGTCCTAGACTCCCCCACTACAGGAAACATCCTCTCCACATCCACTCTATCTGTGTCCTCTGGTCCTAGACTACCCCACTATAGGAAACATCCTCTCCACATCCACTCTATCTGTGTCCTCTGGTCCTAGACTCCCCCACTATAGGAAACATCCTCTACACATCCACTCTATTTGTGTCCTCTTGTCCTAGACTGCCCCACTACAGGAAACATCCTCTCCACATCCGCTCTATCTGTGTCGTCTGGTCCTAGACTCCCCCACTACAGGAAACATCCTCTCCACATCCACTCTGTCTGTGTCCTCTGTTCCTAGACTCCCCCACTATAGGAAACATCTTCTCCACATCCACTCTATCTGTGTCCTCTGGTCCTAGACTCGCCCACTAAAGGAAACATCCTCTCCACATCCACTCTATCTGTGTCCTCTGGTCCGAGACTCCCCCACTAGAGGAAACATCCTCTCCACATCCACTCTATCTGTGTCCTCTGGTCCTAGACTCCCCACTACAGGAAACATCCTCTCCACATCCACTCTGTCTGTGTCCCCTGTTCCTAGACTGCCCCACTATAGGAAACATCCTCTCCACATCCACTCTATCTGTGTCCTCTGGTCCTAGACTCACCCACTACAGGAAGCATCCTCTCCACATCCACACTATCTGTGTCCTCTGGTCCTAGACTCCCCCACTACAGGAAACATCCTCTCCACATCCACTCTATCTGTGTCCTCTGGTCCTAGACTACCCCACTATAGGAAACATCATCTCCACATCCACTCTATCTGTGTCCTCTGGTCCTAGACCCACCCACTACAGGAAAAATCCTCTCCACATCCACTCTATCTGTGTCCTCTGATCCTAGACTCCCCCACTATAGGAAACATCCTCTACACATCCACTCTATTTGTGTCCTCTTGTCCTAGACTCCCCCACTACAGGAAACATCCTCTCCACAACCACTCTATCTGTGTCGTCTGGTCCTAGACTCCCCCACTACAGGAAACATCCTCTCCACATCCACTCTGTCTGTGTCCTCTGTTCCTAGACTCCCCCACGATAGGAAACATCCTCTCCACATCCACTCTATCAGTGTCCTCTGGTGCTAGACTCCCTCACTACAGGAAACATCCTCTCCACATCCACTCTGTCTGTGTCCCCTGTTCCTAGACTCCCCCACTATAGGAAACATCCTCTCCACATCCACTCTATCTGTGTCCTCTGGTCCTAGACTCACCCACTACAGGAAACATCCTCTCCACATCCACACTATCTGTGTCCTCTGGTCCTAGACTCCCCCACTACAGGAAACATCCTCTCCACATCCACTCTATCTGTGTCCTCTGGTCCTAGACTACCCCACTATAGGAAACATCCTCTCCACATCCACTCTATCTGTGTCCTCTGGTCCTAGACTCCCCCACTATAGGAAACATCCTCTACACATCCACTCTATTTGTGTCCTCTTGTCCTAGACTGCCCCACTACAGGAAACATCCTCTCCACATCCGCTCTATCTGTGTCGTCTGGTCCTAGACTCCCCCACTACAGGAAACATCCTCTCCACATCCACTCTGTCTGTGTCCTCTGTTCCTAGACTCCCCCACTATAGGAAACATCTTCTCCACATCCACTCTATCTGTGTCCTCTGGTC
>NW_026780906.1:0-21493 GCF_030144855.1 Hypanus sabinus
AGGTTGGGAATCAGCGAAAGACAGACGGTTAATCGCAGGTGGCAGCAGATCAGCCCCAAACATCTGCCAACCACGTATCGAACAGAGCGGGACAAGAGAGGCAGAGAGAGAGAGAGAGAGAGAGCACAGATCTCCCCCTGAGAGAGAGGGACTGAGAGACACCAGTCAGTGTACAGATCTCCCCCTGAGAGAGAGGGACTGAGAGACACCAGTCAGTGTACAGATCTCCGCCTGAGAGAGAGGGACTGAGAGACACCGGTCAGTGTACAGATCTCCCCCTGAGAGAGAGGGACTGAGAGACACCGGTCAGTGTACAGATCTCCCCCTGAGAGAGAGGGACTGAGAGACACCGGTCAGTGTACAGATCTCCCCCTGAGAGAGAGGGACTGAGAGACACCGGTCAGTGTACAGATCTCCCCCTGAGAGAGAGGGACTGAGAGACACCAGTCAGTGTACAGATCTCCGCCTGAGAGAGAGGGACTGAGAGACACCGGTCAGTGTACAGATCACCCCCTGAGAGAGAGGGACTGAGAGACACCTGTCAGTGTACAGATCTCCCCCTCAGAGAGAGGGACTGAGAGACACCGGTCAGTGTACAGATCTCCCCCTGAGAGAGAGGGACTGAGAGACACCGGTCAGTGTACAGATCTCCCCCTGAGAGAGAGGGACTGAGAGACACCGGTCAGTGTACAGATCTCCCCCTGAGAGAGTGGGACTGAGAGACACCGGTCAGTGTACAGATCTCCCCCTGAGAGAGAGGGACTGAGAGACACCGGTCAGTGTACAGATCTCCCCCTGAGAGAGAGGGACTGAGAGACACCCATCAGTGTACAGATCTCCCCCTGAGAGAGAGGGACTGAGAGACACCAGTCAGTGTACAGATCTCCCCCTGAGAGAGTGGGACTGAGAGACACCGGTCAGTGTACAGATCTCCCCCTGAGAGAGAGGGACTGAGAGACACCGGTCAGTGTACAGATCTCCCCCTGAGAGAGAGGGACTGAGAGACACCCATCAGTGTACAGATCTCCCCCTGAGAGAGTGGGACTGAGAGACACCGGTCAGTGTACAGATCTCCCCCTGAGAGAGAGGGACTGAGAGACACCGGTCAGTGTACAGATCTCCCCCTGAGAGAGAGGGACTGAGAGACACCGGTCAGTGTACAGATCTCCCCCTGAGAGAGGTGGACTGAGAAACACCGGTCAGTGTACCGATCTCCCCCTGAGAGAGAGGGACTGAGAGACACCGGTCAGTGTACAGATCTCACCCTGAGAGAGAGCGACTGAGAGACACAGGTCAGTGTACAGATCTCCCCCTGAGAGAGAGGGACTGAGAGACACCGGTCAGTGTACAGATCTCCCCCGAGAGAGAGGGACTGAGAGACACCGGTCAGTGTACAGATCTCCCCCTGAGAGAGAGGGACTGAGAGACACCAGTCAGTGTACAGATCTCCCCCTGAGAGAGAGGGACTGAGAGACACCGGTCAGTGTACAGATCTCCCCCTGAGAGAGAGGGACTGAGAGACACCGGTCAGTGTACAGATCTCCCCCTGAGAGAGAGGGACTGAGAGACACCGGTCAGTGTACAGATCTCCCCCTGAGAGAGTGGGACTGAGAGACACCGGTCAGTGTACAGATCTCCCCCAGAGAGAGAGGGACTGAGAGACACCGGTCAGTGTACACATCTCCCCCTGAGAGAGAGGGACTGAGAGACACCGGTCAGTGTACAGATCTCCCCCTGACGGAGAGGAACTGAGAGACACCGGTCAGTGTACAGATCTCCCCCTGAGAGAGGTGGACTGAGAAACACCGGTCAGTGTACAGATCTCCCCCTGAGAGAGAGCGACTGAGAGACACAGGTCAGTGTACAGATCTCCCCCTGAGAGAGAGGGACTGAGAGACACCGGTCAGTGGTGTACAGATCTCCCCTGAGAGAGAGGGACTGAGAGACACCGGTCAGTGTACAGATCTCCCCCTGAGAGAGAGCGACTGAGAGACACAGGTCAGTGTACAGATCTCCCCTGAGAGAGAGGGACTGAGAGACACCGGTCAGTGTACAGATCTCCGCCTGAGAGAGAGGGACTGGGAGACACCGGTCAGTGTACAGATCTCCCCCTGAGAGAGAGGGACTGAGAGACACCGGTCAGTATACAGATCTCCCCCTGAGAGAGAGGGACTGAGAGACACCGGTCAGTGTACAGATCTCCCCCTGAGAGAGAGGGACTGAGAGACACCGGTCAGTGTACAGATCTCCCCCTGAGAGAGAGGGACTGAGAGACACCGGTCAGTTGTACAGATCTCCCCCTGAGAGAGGTGGACTGAGAAACACCGGTCAGTGTACAGATCTCCCCTGAGAGAGAGGGACTGAGAGACACCGGTCAGTGTACAGATCTCCCCCTGAGAGAGAGCGACTGAGAGACACAGGTCAGTGTACAGATCTCCCCCTGAGAGAGAGGGACTGAGAGACACCCTTCAGTGTACAGATCTCCCCCTGAGAGAGAGGGACTGAGAGACACCGGTCAGTGTACAGATCTCCCCTGAGAGAGAGGGACTGAGAGACACCGGTCAGTGTACAGATCTCCCCCTGAGAGAGAGGGACTGAGAGACACCGGTCAGTGTACAGATCTCCCCCTGAGAGAGAGGGACTGAGAGACACCGGTCAGTGTACAGATCTCCCCTGAGAGAGTGGGACTGAGAGACACCGGTCAGTGTACAGATCTCCCCCTGAGAGAGAGGGACTGAGAGACACCGGTCAGTGTACAGATCTCCCCCTGAGAGAGAGGGACTGAGAGACACCCATCAGTGTACAGATCTCCCCCTGAGAGAGAGGGACTGAGAGACACCAGTCAGTGTACAGATCTCCCCCTGAGAGAGTGGGACTGAGAGACACCGGTCAGTGTACAGATCTCCCCCTGAGAGAGAGGGACTGAGAGACACCGGTCAGTGTACAGATCTCCCCCTGAGAGAGAGGGACTGAGAGACACCCATCAGTGTACAGATCTCCCCCTGAGAGAGTGGGACTGAGAGACACCGGTCAGTGTACAGATCTCCCCCTGAGAGAGAGGGACTGAGAGACACCGGTCAGTGTACAGATCTCCCCCTGAGAGAGAGGGACTGAGAGACACCGGTCAGTGTACAGATCTCCCCCTGAGAGAGGTGGACTGAGAAACACCGGTCAGTGTACCGATCTCCCCCTGAGAGAGAGGGACTGAGAGACACCGGTCAGTGTACAGATCTCACCCTGAGAGAGAGCGACTGAGAGACACAGGTCAGTGTACAGATCTCCCCCTGAGAGAGAGGGACTGAGAGACACCGGTCAGTGTACAGATCTCCCCCGAGAGAGAGGGACTGAGAGACACCGGTCAGTGTACAGATCTCCCCCTGAGAGAGAGGGACTGAGAGACACCAGTCAGTGTACAGATCTCCCCCTGAGAGAGAGGGACTGAGAGACACCGGTCAGTGTACAGATCTCCCCCTGAGAGAGAGGGACTGAGAGACACCGGTCAGTGTACAGATCTCCCCCTGAGAGAGAGGGACTGAGAGACACCGGTCAGTGTACAGATCTCCCCCTGAGAGAGTGGGACTGAGAGACACCGGTCAGTGTACAGATCTCCCCCAGAGAGAGAGGGACTGAGAGACACCGGTCAGTGTACACATCTCCCCCTGAGAGAGAGGGACTGAGAGACACCGGTCAGTGTACAGATCTCCCCCTGACGGAGAGGAACTGAGAGACACCGGTCAGTGTACAGATCTCCCCCTGAGAGAGGTGGACTGAGAAACACCGGTCAGTGTACAGATCTCCCCCTGAGAGAGAGCGACTGAGAGACACAGGTCAGTGTACAGATCTCCCCCTGAGAGAGAGGGACTGAGAGACACCGGTCAGTGTACAGATCTCCCCCTGAGAGAGAGGGACTGAGAGACACCGGTCAGTGTACAGATCTCCCCCTGAGAGAGAGGGACTGAGAGACACCAGTCAGTGTACAGATCTCCCCCTGAGAGAGAGGGACTGAGAGACACCGGTCAGTGTACAGATCTCCCCTGAGAGAGAGGGACTGAGAGACACCGGTCAGTGTACAGATCTCCCCCTGAGAGAGAGGGACTGAGAGACACCGGTCAGTGTACAGATCTCCCCTTGAGAGAGAGGTACTGAGAGACACCGGTCAGTGTACAAATCTCCCCCTGAGAGAGGTGGACTGAGAAACACCGGTCAGTGTACAGATCTCCCCCTGAGAGAGAGGGACTGAGAGACACCGGTCAGTGTACAGATCTCCCCTGAGAGAGAGCGACTGAGAGACACAGGTCAGTGTACAGATCTCCCCTGAGAGAGAGGGACTGAGAGACACCGGTCAGTGTACAGATCTCCGCCTGAGAGAGAGGGACTGGGAGACACCGGTCAGTGTACAGATCTCCCCCTGAGAGAGAGGGACTGAGAGACACCGGTCAGTATACAGATCTCCCCCTGAGAGAGAGGGACTGAGAGACACCGGTCAGTGTACAGATCTCCCCCTGAGAGAGAGGGACTGAGAGACACCGGTCAGTGTACAGATCTCCCCCTGAGAGAGAGGGACTGAGAGACACCGGTCAGTGTACAGATCTCCCCCTGAGAGAGGTGGACTGAGAAACACCGGTCAGTGTACAGATCTCCCCCTGAGAGAGAGGGACTGAGAGACACCGGTCAGTGTACAGATCTCCCCCTGAGAGAGAGCGACTGAGAGACACAGGTCAGTGTACAGATCTCCCCCTGAGAGAGAGGGACTGAGAGACACCCGTCAGTGTACAGATCTCCCCCTGAGAGAGAGGGACTGAGAGACACCGGTCAGTGTACAGATCTCCCCCTGAGAGAGAGGGACTGAGAGACACCGGTCAGTGTACAGATCTCCCCCTGAGAGAGAGGGACTGAGAGACACCGGTCAGTGTACAGATCTCCCCCTGACGGAGAGGAACTGAGAGACACCGGTCAGTGTACAGATCTCCCCCTGAGAGAGGTGGACTGAGAAACACCGGTCAGTGTACAGATCTCCCCCTGAGAGAGAGGGACTGAGAGACACCGGTCAGTGTACAGATCTCCCCCTGAGAGAGAGGGACTGAGAGACACCGGTCAGTGTACAGATCTCCCCCTGAGAGAGAGGGACTGAGAGACACCGGTCAGTGTACAGATCTCCCCCCGAGAGAGAGGGACTGAGAGACACAGGTCAGTGTACAGATCTCCCCCTGAGAGAGAGGGACTGAGAGACACCGGTCAGTGTACAGATCTCCCCCTGAGAGAGAGGGACTGAGAGACACCGGTCAGTGTACAGATCTCCCCCTGAGAGAGAGCGACTGAGAGACACCGGTCAGTGTACAGATCTCCCCCTGAGAGAGAGCGACTGAGAGACACAGGTCAGTGTACAGATCTCCCCCTGAGAGAGAGGGACTGAGAGACACCGGTCAGTGTACAGATCTCCCCCTGAGAGAGAGGGACTGAGAGACACCGGTCAGTGTACAGATCTCCCCCTGAGAGAGAGCGACTGAGAGACACCGGTCAGTGTACAGATCTCCCCCTGAGAGAGAGGGACTGAGAGACACCGGTCAGTGTACAGATCTCCCCCTGAGAGAGAGCGACTGAGAGACACCGGTCAGTGTACAGATCTCCCCCTGAGAGAGAGGGACTGAGAGACACCGGTCAGTGTACAGATCTCCCCCTGAGAGAGAGGGACTGAGAGACACCGGTCAGTGTACAGATCTCCCCCTGAGAGAGGGGGACTGAGAAACACCGGTCAGTGTACAGATCTCCCCCTGAGAGAGAGGGACTGAGAGACACCGGTCAGTGTACAGATCTCCCCCTGAGAGAGAGCGACTGAGAGACACAGGTCAGTGTACAGATCTCCCCCTGAGAGAGAGGGACTGAGAGACACCGGTCAGTGTACAGATCTCCCCCTGAGAGAGAGGGACTGAGAGACACCGGTCAGTGTACAGATCTCCCCCTGAGAGAGAAGGACTGAGAGACACCGGTCAGTGTACTGATCTCCCCCCGAGAGAGAGTGTCTGAGAGACACCGGTCAGTGTTCAGATCTCCCCCTGAGAGAGAGGGACTGAGAGACACCGGTCAGTGTATAGATCTCCCGCTGAGATAGAGGGGGACTGAGAGACATCGGTCAGTGTACAGATCTCCCCCCGAAAGAGAGGTACTGAGAGACACCGGTCAGTGTACAGATCTCCCTCTGAGGGAGAGGGACTGAGAGCCACCGGTCAGTATACAGATCTCCCCCTGAGAGAGAGGGACTAAGAGACACGGGTCAGTGTACAGATCTCCCCCTGAGAGAGTGGGACTGAGAGACACCGGTCAGTGTACTGATCTCCCCCCGAGAGAGAGTGTCTGAGAGACACCGGTCAGTGTTCAGATCTCCCCCTGAGAGAGAGGGACTGAGAGACACCGGTCAGTGTACAGATCTCCCCCTGAGAGAGAGGGACTGAGAGACACCGGTCAGTGTACAGATCTCCCCTTGAGAGAGAGGGACTGAGAGACACCGGTCAGTGTACAGATCTCCCCCTGAGAGAGAGGGACTAAGAGACACGGGTCAGTGTACAGATCTCCCCCTGAGAGAGAGGGACTGAGAGACACCGGTCAGTGTACAGATCTCCCCCTGAGAGAGAGCAACTGAGAGTCACCGGTCAGTGTACAGATCTCCCCCTGAGAGAGTGGGACTGAGAGACACCGGTCAGTGTACAGATCTCCCCCTGAGAGAGAGCGACTGAGAGACACCGGTCAGTGTACAGATCTCCCCTGAGAGAGAGCGACTGAGAGACACCGGTCAGTGTACAGATCTCCCCCTGAGAGAGAGGGACTGAGAGACACCGGTCAGTGTACTGATCTCCCCCCGAGAGAGAGTGTCTGAGAGACACCGGTCAGTGTACAGATCTCCCCCTGAGAGAGAGGGACTGAGAGACACCGGTCAGTGTACAGATCACCACCTGAGAGAGAGAGGGACTGAGAGACACTGGTCAGTATACAGATCTCCCCCCGAGAGAGAGGGAATGAGAGACAGTGGTCAGTGTACAGATCTCCACCTGAGAGAGAGGGACAGAGACACTGGTCAGTGTACAGATCTACCCCTGAGAGAGAGCAACTGAGAGTCACCGGTCAGTGTACAGATCTCCCCATGAGAGAGAGCGACTGAGAGACACCGGTCAGTGTACAGATCTCCCCCTGAGAGAGAAGGACTGAGAGACACCGGTCAGTGTACTGATCTCCCACCGAGAGAGAGTGTCTGAGAGACACCGGTCAGTGTACAGATCTCCCCCTGAGAGAGAGGGACTGAGAGACACCGGTCAGTGTACAGATCTCCCCCTGAGAGAGAGGGACTGAGAGACACCGGTCAGTGTACAGATCTCCCCCTGAGAGAGAGGGACTGAGAGACACCGGTCAGTGTACAGATCTCCCCCTGAGAGAGAGGGACTGAGAGACACCGGTCAGTGTACAGATCTCCCCCTGAGCGAGAGGGACTGAGGGACACCGGTCAGTGTACAGATCTCCCCCTGAGAGAGAGGGACTGAGAGACACCGGTCAGTGTACAGATCTCCCCGCGAGAGAGAGGGACTGAGATACACCGGTCAGTGTACTGATCTCCCCCTGAGAGAGAGGGACTGAGAGACACCGGTCACTGTACAGATCTCCCCCTGAGAGAGGGGGTCTGAGGGACACCGGTCAGTGTACAGATCTCACACTCAGAGAGAGGGACTGAGAGACACTGGTCAATGTACAGATTTCCCCTGAGAGAGAGGGACTGAGAGACAGCGGTCTGTGTACAGATCTCCCCTGAGAGAGGGGGACTGAGAGACACCGGTCATTGTACAGATCTCCGCCTGAGAGTTAGGGACTGAGAGATACCGGTCAGTGTACAGATCTCCGCCTGAGAGAGAGGGACTGAGAGACACTGGTCAGTATACAGATCTCCCCCCGAGAGAGAGGGACTGAGAGACACCGGTCAATGTACAGATTTCCCCTGAGAGAGAGGGACTGAGAGACACCGGTCAGTGTACAGATTTCCCCTGAGAGAGAGGGACTGAGAGACACCGGTCAGTGTACAGATCTCCCCCTGAGAGAGAGGGACTGAGAGACACCGTCAGTGTACAGATCTCCACTGAGAGAGAGGGACTGAGAGACACCGGTCAGTGTACAGATCTCCCATTGTGAGAGAGGGACTGAGAGACACCGGTCAGTGTACAGATCTCACCCCAAGAGAGAGGGACTGAGAGACACTGGTCAGTGTACAGATCTCCCCCCGAAAGAGAGGGACTGAGAGACACAGGTCAGTGTACAGATCACCACCTGAGAGAGAGGGACTGAGAGACACCGGTCAGTGTACAGATCTCCCCCCGAGAGAGAGGGACTGAGAGACACCGGTCAGTGTACAGATCTCCCCCTGAGAGAGAGGGACTGAGAGACACCGGTCAGTGAACAGATCTCCACCCTGAGAGGGAGGGACTGCGAGACAGCGGTCAGTGTACAGATCTCCCCCTGAGAGAGAGGGTCTGAGAGAGACCCGTCAGTGTACAGATCTCCCCTGAGAGAGAGGGACTGAGAGACACCGGTCAGTGTACAGATCTCCCACTGAGAGAGAGGGTCTGAGAGACACCGGTCAGTGTACAGATCTCCCCTTGAGAGAGAGGGACTGAGAGACACCGGTCAGTGTTCAGATCTCCCCCTGAGAGAGAGGGACTGAGATACACCGGTCAGTGTACAGATCTCCCCCTGACGGAGAGGGACTGAGAGACACCGGTCAGTGTACAGATCTCCCCCTGAGAGGGAGGGACAGAGAGACACTGGTCAATGTACTGATCTCCCCCAGAGAGAGAGGGACTGAGAGACACCGGTCAGTGTACAGATCTCCCCCTGAGAGTTAGGGACTGAGAGATACCGGTCAGTGTACAGACCTCCCCTGAGAGAGAGGGACTGAGAGACACCGGTCAATGTACAGATTTCCCTGAGAGAGAGGGACTGAGAGACACCGGTCAGTGTACAAATTTCCCCTGAGAGAGAGGGACTGAGAGACACCGGTCAGTGTACAGATCTCCCCCTGAGAGAGAGGGGACTGAGAGACACCGGTCAGTGTACAGATCTCCACTGAGAGAGAGGGACTGAGAGACACCGGTCAGTGTACAGATCTCCCCCTGAGAGAGAGGGACTGAGAGACACCGGTCAGTGAACAGATCTCCACCCTGAGAGGGAGGGACTGCGAGACAGCGGTCAGTGTACAGATCTCCCCTGAGAGAGAGGGACTGAGAGGGACCCGTCAGTGTACAGATCTCCCCTGAGAGAGAGGGACTGAGAGACACCGGTCAGTGTTCAGATCTCCCCCTGAGAGAGAGGGACTGAGAGACACCGGTCAGTGTACAGATCTCCCCCTGACGGAGAGGGACTTGAGAGACACCGGTCAGTGTACAGATCTCCCCCTGAGAGGGAGGGACAGAGAGACACTGGTCAGTGTACTGATCTCCACCCTGAGAGGGAGGGACTGCGAGACACCGGTCCGTGTGCAGATCTCCCCCTGAGAGAGAGGGACTGACAGACACCGGTCAGTGTACAGATCTCCCCCTGAGAGAGAGGGACTGAGAGACACGGGTCAGTGTACAGATCTCCCCTTGTGAGAGAGGGACTGAGAGACACTGTCAGTGTACAGATCTCCCCCTGAGAGAGAGGGACTGAGAGACACCGGTCAGTGTACTGATCTCCACCCTGAGATGGAGGGACTGCGAGACACCGGTCCGTGTGCAGATCTCCCCCTGAGAGAGAGGGACTGACAGACACGGTCAGTGTACAGATCTCCCCCTGAGAGAGAGGGACTGAGAGACACGGGTCAGTGTACAGATCTCCCCTTGTGAGAGAGGGACTGAGAGACACCTGTCAGTGTACAGATCTCCCCTGAGAGAGAGGGACTGAGAGACACCTGTCAGTGTACAGATCTCCCCCTGAGAGAGAGGGACTGAGAGACACGGGTCAGTGTACAGATCTCCCCTTGTGAGAGAGGGACTGAGAGACACCTGTCAGTGTACAGATCTCCCCTGAGAGAGAGGGACTGAGAGACACCGGTCAGTGTACAGATCTCCCCCTGAGAGAGAGGGACTGAGAGACACCGGTCAGTGTACAGATCTCCCCCTGAGAGAGAGGGACTGAGAGACACCGGTCAGTGTACAGATCTCTCCCTGAGAGAGAGGGACAGAGACACTGGTCAGTGTACAGATCTACCCCTGAGAGAGAGCAACTGAGAGTCACCGGTCAGTGTACAGATCTCCCCCTGAGAGAGAGCGACTGAGAGACACCGGTCAGTGTACAGATCTCCCCCTGAGAGAGAGCGACTGAGAGACACCGGTCAGTGTACAGATCTCCCCCTGAGAGAGAAGGACTGAGAGACACCGGTCAGTGTACTGATCTCCCACCGAGAGAGAGTGTCTGAGAGACACCGGTCAGTGTACAGATCTCCCCCTGAGAGAGAGGGACTGAGAGATACTGGTCAGTGTACAGATCACCACCTGAGAGTGATAGGGACTGAGAGACACCGGTCAGTGTACAGATCTCCCCCTGAGCGAGAGGGACTGAGGGACACCGGTCAGTGTACAGATCTCCCCCTGAGAGAGAGGGACTGAGAGACACCGGTCAGTGTACAGATCTCCCCCTGAGCGAGAGGGTCTGAGAGACACCGGTCAGTGTACAGATCTCACACTCAGAGAGAGGGACTGAGAGACAACGGTCACTGTACAGATCTCCCCCTGAGAGAGAGGGACTGAGACACACCGGTCAGTGTACAGATCTCCCCCTGAGAGAGAGGGACTGAGATACACCGGTCAGTGTACAGATCTCCCCCTGAGAGAGAGGGACGGAGAGACAGCGGTCAGTGTACAGATCTCCCCCTGAGAGAGAGGGACTGAGGGACACCGGTCAGTGTACAGATCTCCCCCTGAGAGAGAGGGACTGAGAGACAACGGTCACTGTACAGATCTCCCCCTGAGAGAGGGGGTCTGAGGGACACCGGTCAGTGTACAGATCTCACACTCAGAGAGAGGGACTGAGAGACACTGGTCAATGTACAGATTTCCCCTGAGAGAGAGGGACTGAGAGACAGCGGTCTGTGTACAGATCTCCCCCTGAGAGAGGGGAACTGAGAGACACCGGTCATTGTACAGATCTCCGCCTGAGAGTTAGGGACTGAGAGATACCGGTCAGTGTACAGATCTCCGCCTGAGAGAGAGGGACTGAGAGACACTGGTCAGTATACAGATCTCCCCCCGAGAGAGAGGGACTGAGAGACACCGGTCAATGTACAGATTTCCCCTGAGAGAGAGGGACTGAGAGACACCGGTCAGTGTACAGATTTCCCCTGAGAGAGAGGGACTGAGAGACACCGGTCAGTGTACAGATCTCCCCCTGAGAGAGAGGGACTGAGAGACACCGTCAGTGTACAGATCTCCACTGAGAGAGAGGGACTGAGAGACACCGGTCAGTGTACAGATCTCCCATTGTGAGAGAGGGACTGAGAGACACCGGTCAGTGTACAGATCTCACCCCAAGAGAGAGGGACTGAGAGACACTGGTCAGTGTACAGATCTCCCCCCGAAAGAGAGGGACTGAGAGACACAGGTCAGTGTACAGATCACCACCTGAGAGAGAGGGACTGAGAGACACCGGTCAGTGTACAGATCTCCCCCCGAGAGAGAGGGACTGAGAGACACCGGTCAGTGTACAGATCTCCCCCTGAGAGAGAGGGACTGAGAGACACCGGTCAGTGAACAGATCTCCACCCTGAGAGGGAGGGACTGCGAGACAGCGGTCAGTGTACAGATCTCCCCCTGAGAGAGAGGGTCTGAGAGAGACCCGTCAGTGTACAGATCTCCCCTGAGAGAGAGGGACTGAGAGACACCGGTCAGTGTACAGATCTCCCACTGAGAGAGAGGGTCTGAGAGACACCGGTCAGTGTACAGATCTCCCCTTGAGAGAGAGGGACTGAGAGACACCGGTCAGTGTTCAGATCTCCCCCTGAGAGAGAGGGACTGAGAGACAGCGGTCAGTGTACAGATCTCCCCCTGACGGAGAGGGACTGAGAGACACCGGTCAGTGTACAGATCTCCCCCTGAGAGGGAGGGACAGAGAGACACTGGTCAATGTACTGATCTCCCCCAGAGAGAGAGGGACTGAGAGACAACGGTCAGTGTACAGATCTCCCCCTGAGAGTTAGGGACTGAGAGATACCGGTCAGTGTACAGACCTCCGCTGAGAGAGAGGGACTGAGAGACACCGGTCAATGTACAGATTTCCCCTGAGAGAGAGGGACTGAGAGACACCGGTCAGTGTACAAATTTCCCCTGAGAGAGAGGGACTGAGAGACACCGGTCAGTGTACAGATCTCCCCCTGAGAGAGAGGGACTGAGAGACACCGGTCAGTGTACAGATCTCCACTGAGAGAGAGGGACTGAGAGACACCGGTCAGTGTACAGATCTCCCCCTGAGAGAGAGGGACTGAGAGACACCGGTCAGTGAACAGATCTCCACCCTGAGAGGGAGGGACTGCGAGACAGCGGTCAGTGTACAGATCTCCCCTGAGAGAGAGGGACTGAGAGGGACCCGTCAGTGTACAGATCTCCCCTGAGAGAGAGGGACTGAGAGACACCGGTCAGTGTTCAGATCTCCCCCTGAGAGAGAGGGACTGAGAGACACCGGTCAGTGTACAGATCTCCCCCTGACGGAGAGGGACTGAGAGACACCGGTCAGTGTACAGATCTCCCCCTGAGAGGGAGGGACTGAGAGACACCGGTCAGTGTACAGATCTCCACCTGAGAGAGAGGGACTGAGAGACACCGGTCAGTGTACAGATCTCCCCCTGAGAGAGAGGGACTGAGAGACACCGGTCAGTGTACAGATCTCCACCTGAGAGAGAGGGACTGAGAGACACCGGTCAGTGTACAGATCTCCCCCTGAGAGAGAGGGACTGACAGACACCGGTCCGTGTGCAGATCTCCCCCTGAGAGAGAGGGACTGACAGACACCGGTCAGTGTACAGATCTCCCCCTGAGAGAGAGGGACTGAGAGACACGGGTCAGTGTACAGATCTCCCCTTGTGAGAGAGAGACTGAGAGACACCGGTCAGTGTACAGATCTCTCCCTGAGAGACACCGATCAGTGTACAGATCTCCCCCTGAGAGAGAGGGACTGAGAGACACCGGTCAGTGTACAGATCTCTCCCTGAGAGAGAGGGACTGAGAGACACCGGTCAGTGTACAGATCTCCCCCGGAGAGAGAGGGACTGAGAGACACCGGTCAGTGTACAGATCTCCCCCTGAGAGAGAGGGACTGAGAGACACCGGTCAGTGTACAGATCTCTCCCTGAGAGACACCGATCAGTGTACAGATCTCCCCCTGAGAGAGAGGGACTGAGAGACACCGGTCAGTGTACAGATCTCTCCCTGAGAGAGAGGGACTGAGAGACACCGGTCAGTGTACAGATCTCCCCCTGAGAGAGAGGGACTGAGAGACACCAGTCAGTGTACAGATCTCCCCCTGAGAGAGAGGGACTGAGAGACACCAGTCAGTGTACAGATCTCCCCCTGAGAGAGAGGGACTGAGAGACACCTGTCAGTGTACAGATCTCCCCCTGAGAGAGAGGGACTGAGAGACACCGGTCAGTGTACAGATCTCCCCCTGAGAGAGAGGGACTGAGAGACACCGGTCAGTGTACAGATCTCCCCCTGAGAGAGAGGGACTGAGAGACACCTGTCAGTGTACAGATCTCCCCCTGAGAGAGAGGGACTGCGAGACACCGGTCAGTGTACAGATCTCCCATTGTGAGAGAGGGACTGAGAGACACCGGTCAGTGTACAGATCTCCCCCCGAAAGAGAGGGACTGAGAGACACCGGTCAGTGTACAGATCTCTCCCTGAGAGAGAGGGACTGAGAGACACCGGTCAGTGTACAGATCTCCCCCCGAAAGAGAGGGACTGAGAGACACCGGTCAGTGTACAGTTCTCTCCCTGAGCGACACCGGTCAGTGTACAGATCTCCCCCTGAGAGAGAGGGACTGAGAGACACTGGTCAGTGTACAGATCTCCCCTGAGAGAGAGGGACTGAGAGACAGCGGTCAGTGTACAGATCTCCCCCTGAGAGAGAGGGACTGAGAGACACCGGTCAGTGTACAAATCTCCCCCTGAGAGAGAGGGACTGAGAGACACCGGTCAGTGTACAGATCTCCCCCAGAGAGAGAGGGACTGAGAGACACCGGTCAGTGTACAGATCTCCCCCTGAGAGAGAGGGTCTGAGAGACACCGGTCAGTGTACAGATCTCCCCGCGATAGAGAGGGACTGAGAGACACCGGTCAGTGTACAGATCTCCCCCTGAGAGAGAGGGTCTGAGAGACACCGGTCAGTGTACAGATCTCCGCCTGAGAGAGAGGGACTGAGAGACACTGGTCAGTATACAGATCTCCCCCCGAGAGAGAGGGACTGAGAGACACCGGTCAATGTACAGATTTCCCCTGAGAGAGAGGGACTGAGAGACACCGGTCAGTGTACAGATTTCCCCTGAGAGAGAGGGACTGAGAGACACCGGTCAGTGTACAGATCTCCCCCTGAGAGAGAGGGACTGAGAGACACCGTCAGTGTACAGATCTCCACTGAGAGAGAGGGACTGAGAGACACCGGTCAGTGTACAGATCTCCCATTGTGAGAGAGGGACTGAGAGACACCGGTCAGTGTACAGATCTCACCCCAAGAGAGAGGGACTGAGAGACACTGGTCAGTGTACAGATCTCCCCCCGAAAGAGAGGGACTGAGAGACACAGGTCAGTGTACAGATCACCACCTGAGAGAGAGGGACTGAGAGACACCGGTCAGTGTACAGATCTCCCCCCGAGAGAGAGGGACTGAGAGACACCGGTCAGTGTACAGATCTCCCCCTGAGAGAGAGGGACTGAGAGACACCGGTCAGTGAACAGATCTCCACCCTGAGAGGGAGGGACTGCGAGACAGCGGTCAGTGTACAGATCTCCCCCTGAGAGAGAGGGTCTGAGAGAGACCCGTCAGTGTACAGATCTCCCCTGAGAGAGAGGGACTGAGAGACACCGGTCAGTGTACAGATCTCCCACTGAGAGAGAGGGTCTGAGAGACACCGGTCAGTGTACAGATCTCCCGTTGAGAGAGAGGGACTGAGAGACACCGGTCAGTGTTCAGATCTCCCCCTGAGAGAGAGGGACTGAGAGACAGCGGTCAGTGTACAGATCTCCCCCTGACGGAGAGGGACTGAGAGACACCGGTCAGTGTACAGATCTCCCCCTGAGAGGGAGGGACAGAGAGACACTGGTCAATGTACTGATCTCCCCCAGAGAGAGAGGGACTGAGAGACACCGGTCAGTGTACAGATCTCCCCCTGAGAGTTAGGGACTGAGAGATACCGGTCAGTGTACAGACCTCCCCTGAGAGAGAGGGACTGAGAGACACCGGTCAATGTACAGATTTCCCCTGAGAGAGAGGGACTGAGAGACACCGGTCAGTGTACAAATTTCCCCTGAGAGAGAGGGACTGAGAGACACCGGTCAGTGTACAGATCTCCCCCTGAGAGAGAGGGACTGAGAGACACCGGTCAGTGTACAGATCTCCACTGAGAGAGAGGGACTGAGAGACACCGGTCAGTGTACAGATCTCCCCCTGAGAGAGAGGGACTGAGGGACAAAGGTCAGTGTACAGATCTCCCTCTGAGAGAGAGGGACTGAGAGACACCGGTCAGTGAACAGATCTCCACCCTGAGAGGGAGGGACTGCGAGACAGCGGTCAGTGTACAGATCTCCCCTGAGAGAGAGGGACTGAGAGGGACCCGTCAGTGTACAGATCTCCCCTGAGAGAGAGGGACTGAGAGACACCGGTCAGTGTTCAGATCTCCCCCTGAGAGAGAGGGACTGAGAGACACCGGTCAGTGTACAGATCTCCCCCTGACGGAGAGGGACTGAGAGACACCGGTCAGTGTACAGATCTCCCCCTGAGAGGGAGGGACAGAGAGACACTGGTCAGTGTACTGATCTCCACCCTGAGAGGGAGGGACTGCGAGACACCGGTCCGTGTGCAGATCTCCCCCTGAGAGAGAGGGACTGACAGACACCGGTCAGTGTACAGATCTCCCCCCTGAGACAGAGGGACTGAGAGACACGGGTCAGTGTACAGATCTCCCCTTGTGAGAGAGGGACTGAGAGACACCTGTCAGTGTACAGATCTCCCCCTGAGAGAGAGGGACTGAGAGACACCGGTCAGTGTACTGATCTCCCCCTGAGAGAGAGGGACTGAGAGACACCGGTCAGTGTACAGATCTCTCCCTGAGAGACACCGATCAGTGTACAGATCTCCCCCTGAGAGAGAGGGACTGAGAGACACCGGTCAGTGTACAGATCTCCCCCTGAGAGAGAGGGACTGAGAGACACCGGTCAGTGTACAGATCTCCCCCTCAGAGAGAGGGACTGAGAGACACCGGTCAGTGTACAGATCTCCCCCTGAGAGAGAGGGACTGAGAGACACCTGTCAGTGTACAGATCTCCCCCTGAGAGAGAGGGACTGAGAGACACCGGTCAGTGTACAGATCTCCCCCTGAGAGAGAGGGACTGAGAGACACCGGTCAGTGTACAGATCTCCCCCTGAGAGAGAGGGACTGAGAGACACCGGTCAGTGTACAGATCTCCCCCTGAGAGAGAGGGACTGAGAGACACCGGTCAGTGTACAGATCTCCCCCTGAGAGAGAGGGACTGAGAGACACCGGTCAGTGTACAGATCTCCCCCCGAGAGAGAGGGACTGAGAGACACCGGTCAGTGTACAGATCTCCCCCTGAGAGAGAGGGACTGAGAGACACCGGTCAGTGAACAGATCTCCACCCTGAGAGGGAGGGACTGCGAGACAGCGGTCAGTGTACAGATCTCCCCCTGAGAGAGAGGGTCTGAGAGAGACCCGTCAGTGTACAGATCTCCCCTGAGAGAGAGGGACTGAGAGACACCGGTCAGTGTACAGATCTCCCACTGAGAGAGAGGGTCTGAGAGACACCGGTCAGTGTACAGATCTCCCCTTGAGAGAGAGGGACTGAGAGACACCGGTCAGTGTTCAGATCTCCCCCTGAGAGAGAGGGACTGAGAGACAGCGGTCAGTGTACAGATCTCCCCCTGACGGAGAGGGACTGAGAGACACCGGTCAGTGTACAGATCTCCCCCTGAGAGGGAGGGACAGAGAGACACTGGTCAATGTACTGATCTCCCCCAGAGAGAGAGGGACTGAGAGACAACGGTCAGTGTACAGATCTCCCCCTGAGAGTTAGGGACTGAGAGATACCGGTCAGTGTACAGACCTCCGCTGAGAGAGAGGGACTGAGAGACACCGGTCAATGTACAGATTTCCCCTGAGAGAGAGGGACTGAGAGACACCGGTCAGTGTACAAATTTCCCCTGAGAGAGAGGGACTGAGAGACACCGGTCAGTGTACAGATCTCCCCCTGAGAGAGAGGGACTGAGAGACACCGGTCAGTGTACAGATCTCCACTGAGAGAGAGGGACTGAGAGACACCGGTCAGTGTACAGATCTCCCCCTGAGAGAGAGGGACTGAGAGACACCGGTCAGTGAACAGATCTCCACCCTGAGAGGGAGGGACTGCGAGACAGCGGTCAGTGTACAGATCTCCCCTGAGAGAGAGGGACTGAGAGGGACCCGTCAGTGTACAGATCTCCCCTGAGAGAGAGGGACTGAGAGACACCGGTCAGTGTTCAGATCTCCCCCTGAGAGAGAGGGACTGAGAGACACACGGTCAGTGTACAGATCTCCCCCTGACGGAGAGGGACTGAGAGACACCGGTCAGTGTACAGATCTCCCCTGAGAGGGAGGGACTGAGAGACACGGTCAGTGTACAGATCTCCACCTGAGAGAGAGGGACTGAGAGACACGGTCAGTGTACAGATCTCCCCCTGAGAGAGAGGGACTGAGAGACACCGGTCAGTGTACAGATCTCCAC
Source organism: Hypanus sabinus (assembly GCF_030144855.1). Classification (NCBI taxonomy): domain Eukaryota; kingdom Metazoa; phylum Chordata; class Chondrichthyes; order Myliobatiformes; family Dasyatidae; genus Hypanus; species Hypanus sabinus. The sequence continues at coordinate 17,994 of NW_026780906.1, forward strand.
CTGAGAGAGAGGGACTGAGAGACACCGGTCAGTGTACAGATCTCCCCTGAGAGAGAGGGACTGACAGACACGGTCCGTGTGCAGATCTCCCCCTGAGAGAGAGGGACTGACAGGACACCGGTCAGTGTACAGATCTCCCCTGAGAGAGAGGGACTGAGAGACACGGGTCAGTGTACAGATCTCCCCTTGTGAGAGAGAGACTGAGAGACACCGGTAGTGTACAGATCTCTCCCTGAGAGACACCGATCAGTGTACAGATCTCCCCTGAAGAGAGAGGGACTGAGAGACACCGGTCAGTGTACAGATCTCTCCCTGAGAGAGAGGGACTGAGAGACACCGGTCAGTGTACAGATCTCCCCGAGAGAGAGAGGGACTGAGAGACACCGGTCAGTGTACAGATCTCCCCCTGAGAGAGAGGGACTGAGAGACACCGGTCAGTGTACAGATCTCTCCTGAGAGACACCGATCAGTGTACAGATCTCCCCTGAGAGAGAGGGACTGAGAGACACCGGTCAGTTACAGATCTCTCCCTGTAGAGGAGGACTGAAGAGACACGCACGTCCAGTGTACGATCTCCCCCCTGAGAGAGAGGGACTGAGAGACACAGTCAGTGTACAGCATCTCCCCCTGAGAGAGGGACTGAGAGGACACCAGTCAGTGTACAGATCTCCCCCTGAGAGAGAGGGACTGAGAGACACCGTCAGTGTACAGATCTCCCCCTGAGAGAGAGGACTGAGAGAACCGGTCAGATGTACAGATCTCCCCCTGAGATGAGAGGGACTGAGGAGACACCGGTCAGTGTACAGATCTCCCCCTGAGAGAGAGGGACTGAGAGGACACCTGTCAGTGTACAGATCTTCCCCCTGAGAGAGGAGGGACTGCGAGACACACGGTCAGTGTACAGATCTTTCCCCATTGTGAGAGAGGGACTGAGAGACACACGGTCAGTGTACAGATCTCCCCACCGAAAGAGAGGGACTGAGAGACACCGGTCAGTGTACTAGATCTCTCACTGAGAGAGAGGGAGCTGAGAGACACCGTCAGTGTACAGATCTCCCCCCGAAAAGAGAGGGACTGAGAGACACCGGTCAGTGTACAGTTCTCTCCCTGAGCGACACCGGTCAGTGTACAGATCTCCCCCTGAAGAGAGAGGGACTGAGAGACACTGGTCAGTGTACAGATCTCCCCTGAGAGAGAGGGACTGAGAGACAGCGGTCAGGTACAGATCTCCCCCTGAGAGAGAGGGGACTGAGAGACACCGGTCAGTGTACAAATCTCCCCTGAGAGAGAGGGACTGAGAGACACCGTCAGTGTACAGATCTCCCCCAGAGAGAGAGGGACTGAGAGACACCGGTCAGTGTACAGATCTCCCCCTGAGAGAGAGGGTCTGAGAGACACCGGTCAGTGTACAGATCTCCCGCGATAGAGAGGGACTGAGAGACACCGGTCAGTGTACAGATCTCCCCCTGAGAGGAGAGGTCTGAGAGACACCGGTCAGTGTACAGATCTCCGCCTGAGAGAGAGGGACTGAGAACACTGGTCAGTATACAGATCTCCCCCCGAGAGAGAGGGACTGAGAGACACCGGCAATGTACAGATGTCCCGCTTATGGAGAGAGGGACTGAGAGACACCAGGTCAGTGTACAGAATTCCCCTGAGAGAGAGGGACTGAGAGACACCGGTCAGTGTACAGATCTCCCCCTGAGAGAGAGGGACTGAGAGACACCGTCAGTGTACTAGACATCACCACTGAGAGAGAGGTGACTGAGAGACACCGGTCCAGTGTACAGACTCTCCCATTGTGAGATGAGGGACTGAGGAGACACCGGTCAGTGTACAGATCTCACCCCAAGAGAGAGGGACTGAGAGACGACCTTGGTCAGTGTACAGATCTCCCCCCGAAAGAGAGGGACTGAGAGGACAACAGGTCAGTGTACAGATCACCACCTGAGAGAGAGGGACTGAGAGACACCGGTCAGTGTACAGATCTCCCCCCGAGAGAGAGGGACTGAGAGACACCGGTCAGTGTACAGATCTCCCCCTGAGAGAGAGGGGACTGAGAGACACCGGTCAGTGAACAGATCTCCACCCTGAGAGGGAGGGACTGCGAGACAGCGGTCAGTGTACAGATCTCCCCCTGAGAGAGAGGGTCTGAGAGAGACCCGTCAGTGTACAGATCTCCCCTGAGAGAGAGGGACTGAGAGACACCGGTCAGTGTACAGATCTCCCACTGAGAGAGAGGGTCTGAGAGACACCGGTCAGTGTACAGATCTCCCCGTTGTAGAGAGAGGGACTGAGAGACACCGGTCAGTGTTCAGATCTCCCCCTGAGAGAGAGGGACTGAGAGACAGCGGTCAGTGTACAGATCTCCCCCTGACGGGAGAGGACTGAGAGACACCGGTCAGTGTACAGATCTCCCCCTGAGAGGGAGGGACAGAGAGACACTGGTCAATGTACTGATCCTCCCCCAGAGAGAGAGGGACTGAGAGACACCGGTCAGTGTACAGATCTCCCCCTGAGAGTTAGGGACTGAGAGATACCGGTCAGTGTACAGACCTCCCCTGAGAGACGAGGGACTGAGAGACACCGGTCAATGTACCAGATTTCTCCCCTGAGAGAGAGGACTGAGAGACACCGGTCAGTGTACAAATTTCCCCTGAGAGAGAGGGACTGAGAGACACCGGTCAGTGTACAGATCTCCCCTGAGAGAGAGGGACTGAGAGACACCGTCCAGTGTTAAGATCTCCCACTGAGAGAGGGACTGAGAGACACCGTCAGTGTACAGATCTCCCCCTGAGAGAGAGGGACTGAGAGGGACAAAGGTCAGTGTACAGATCTCCCTCTGAGAGAGAGGGACTGAGAGACACTGTCAGTGAACAGATCTACCACCCTGAGAGGGAGGGACTGCGAGACAGCGGTCAGTGTACAGATCTCCCCTGAGAGAGAGGGACTGAGAGGGACCCGTCAGTGTACAGATCTCCCCTGAGAGAGAGGACTGAGAGACACGGTCAGTGTTACAGATCTCCCCCTGAGAGAGAGGGACTGAGAGACACCGGTCAGTGTACAGATCTCCCCCTGAAGGAGAGGGACTGAGAGACACCGGTCAGTGTACAGATCTCCCCCTGACGAGGAGAGGGGACAGAGAGACACTGGTCAGTGTACTGATCTCCACCTGAGAGGGAGGGACTGCGAGACACCGGTCGTGAGCAGATCTCCCCCTGAGAGAGAGGGACTGACAGACACCGGTCAGTGTACAGATCTCCCCCTGAGACAGAGGGACTGAGAGACACGGGTCAGTGTACAAGATCTCCCCTTGTGAGAGAGGGACTGAGAGACACCTGTCAGTGTAACAGATCTCCCCTGAGAGAGAGGGACTGAGAGACACCGGTCGTGTACTGATCTCCCCCTGAGAGAGAGGGACTGAGAGGACACCGGTCAGTGTACAGATCTCTCCCTGAGAGGACACCGATCAGTGTACAGATCTCCCCCTGAGAGAGAGG
>NW_026780907.1:0-21475 GCF_030144855.1 Hypanus sabinus
GAGACCTAACTTGTTCAACCTTTCTCTGTAACTTAAGTGCTGAAACCCAGGTAACATCCTAGTAAATCTCTGATTAATTACCAGATCAAAATCAGTGTCTCCCCTAAGTATGTTTGTTCATCAACTGCTTACACTGTCGTTCAAATCCGACTGTACTACCAGCTGCGCTCTTCTTTCGGCATTTTAATTTTAATGCCGCACTATGTATGATGCGCAGGATGTGACGCAGCCGTCAACGGGCCAGTAGCATAACAGTAATCTAAACAGACAACGCAAAGTCCTTCTCCTGAATGCTAGCATTGTGCTACACATGATTCCAAAGCCTGCCGCTTTGGAATCTCGGAAAGATTCTGGTTTGTGGGACAGATTGCTTCCTACTTATTCTGCAGTTGATCCCAAGTATGTCAAAACAGCACAGAACCACGGTAAAGAGTTGTGTTCTTGGTGAACTTAGGTAGTGCGACAATGGCTGTGGTTCGGCTTGGTAGAAGCGCGAAGATTCGAAACGTCCTTCCGATCTCATGTCCCGAAACTCCAGATCACACCACCAAAGACCAAGCTCCAGCGGGCGGCCGTCCCTCTGTGTTTAGTCATGGGGAATGATACGTCCTCTCCGGTGGACGGGATTAAACTCGGGTAGAGGGCATTTGTAATTTTCTCTGACGTACCTTTAGAGGGTTGACGTCTGGATCCTAAGCGCTGATCAATTCGAGTGAGCTGTCCGATTTCGGATGTAATTTTTCATTCTGAACTGATATTGTCTCATTGCGCTGATCATTGCTACGGCGTTTTTAACAGAGATAAATATCACAATAAATAAAGGAAGAGATGGACAGATGAGCCATTTACGAGCAGGGAGAAACTCAGGGAGAACTACAGTCCGGGAGAATGAGATACAGAGAGACGGAAGGATGGAAGGAGAGAGGGAGAGCGAAAGAGTGAAAGATAAGGAAGAAGAAAATGCAATCGTTACGCATCTATCGGTGAGAAAGCGATGTAGAAAGTCATGAAGGGACAATGACGATTCGAGTGAGTATTCCTGACGCATGCCTCGATACAGATTGGGTAAACGAAGCCGGGGGCGTGGATTTCGGTGTTGCCAATGACCATTTACGACTGAATTACAAAGATGCATATACAGCTAAAAAAAAAACAAAGAGATAGATCGATGAGAAAGTTACGAGCAGTGAGAGAAACAGCGGGAACTACAGTCAGGAAGGGAGACAGAGAGAGAGATAGAGAGAGAGAGAGAAAGAGGGAGAGGGGAGAGAGAGAGAGAGAGGGAGACCGATACGGAAGAAGAGAATGCACCGAGGCAATCACCACTTGTCTACCGTTGTGAACGGATTATGGTATATCTCCAGGGAAGATGTTGCTGTCTCTCCAACTGATCGTCTCCTTCCAGTGTGAGGGAAATTTGCTGCCTAGGGTGATCCTCAACTCCTTTCGTCCTGTGCCTTTTCTATCTCATAATGCGCTTTTCTCCGCACATTTCCATCCTCACTATGATCTTTCTCCATATCGACCGCCGCACGAAAATATCCCAAATTCAATCCTCCCTCTTCTATACACGGCCGTTCTCGCCATCCGCATACTTCTGTGCCTGGCGTGATCACAGCGACTGGGTCAGACGGAGGAGCTGAACAAAAACCTCACCGGCTTGATGTCAGTCTGAGCCTGGGTGTGAACATGTCCGACAGGTTATGAATTGATCTCTGCGAACAAGCTTTTCACCGAACAACTGCACAGGGAATTCTCTGGTGCCCAGCACTGTAATTCCGATTCCCTGTCACCTTCCGAAGTATCGGTCCATGACGACCTCGTGTCAAGAAGAGGCCACCCTCAAGGTAGAGGAACAACCTGTTATATTCCATTTGGGTACCCTCCAACCTGATGGCGTGTATTACTTTTAGCTTTTTCTTCTTCCAGCCTGAATATACCTTCCCCCTTTGCCCTCTCCTCCTTCCCCTTCACCTGTTTTCCGTCTCCTCTCCTATCATATTCTTCCCACTCCAGCCCTTGACCTTTTCCTTCCACCTGACTTCACCTATCACATTCCAGCTGGCCTTTTAGCCATCCCGCAGCTTTGAGTTCAGGCATCGTCCCCCTCCCCCCGTTCCACGTTTCAATCGCAGTCCTGATGAAGGGTCTCGGTCTGAAAAGTCCAAGGTCAAGAGAGCTGGAGCGCGAGTCTCCGACCACGGAAAAACCTTCCATCTATTCCCCAAGAGGTGCAGAACGGGATTTTCGCCACTTGGGGGCAGCAGCACACCTGTATATCGCTGCACATTGTCCGACTCGAACGACACACAACAACGCGCAGAAGTTATACCGGTGCCTCTGTAAAAGTTTGCTCTACGGATGCACCTGTAGCAATGCTAATATCTCGCACATGCATCTATGTCCTGTATAGTTATGTACTTGATGGGGGAAACATCCGTTTTGTGACTTCCTGCCCTCGATAAAATGCCCACTCACAGTATGTTGGTTGTCCTCTGCTTCAAGGGTCAAAATATCGTGCATTCAGAGATGCTCCTCTCCACACCACTGTTGTAACACGTGGTTACTTGAATTACTGCCGCCTTCCTCACCGCTTGTCAGAGTCTGGCCGTTCTCCTCTGACCTCGGCCATCAACAGGCCGTTTTCTCCCACATAATTACCACAGCATTTTTTCTCGCCATTCTCTGTAAACACGAGAGAGTGTTGTGTGTGAATATCCCAGGATATCAGTAGTTTCTGAGGTAGGCATCCTCTCCCGGATTGGCACCAATAAATTCTACAGTCAAAGTAAATTAGATCACATTTCTTCCCTATTCTGATGTTTGGACTGAAAAGCAATGGAACCTCTTGACCATTTATACATATTCTTATGCATTGACTTGCTGCAACACGGTTGGCTGATGAGGCATTTGCATTAACGAGTGGTTGTGGAGCAGTTTAATAAAGTGGCTGCGTATCGAATTAAAACGAGGACAAATGGGAGTGTAAGTTTGAAAGCGCCAGAATGATTGACGGCGTCCTTGATTTTAAGAGCAGGTTGTCAACGGAGAGAGCGAGATGTCTGTGTAGTCAGTGCGTAGCTGTAGCTGATAATGAGGCCACTGAGTTTATGTTGTTTGTCTTTATTATCTCCTCTGCAGACCTTCGCTGCTCCTTCTCACCTTTCACAGTATTCCGTCTGGAGGAGAGATTGCCCGACCCGAGGCAGCAGCATATTGAGCTGCTACTGATTTTCGCTTCTGTTCCTAGCAGGAGACAAACGACTTTCTGTGGTGGCCCTAACACAACCACTTCTGCGTCTACTCGCCACGAAATTCCCTGTGACTTTCACGCGCTTTCAGTCTGCGTGTCCAGAGTCAGTGAATGAGTAGACACACACAAATGCATTACGGATAATTCCGCCTAATTCAGTGAGAGAGGTAGATAGATAGATAGATAGCTAGATAGATAGATAGATAGATAGATAGATAGATAGATAGATAGATAGATAGATAGATAGATAGATAGATAGATAGATAGATAGATAGATAGATAGATAGATAGATAGATAGATAGATAGATAGATAGATAGATAGATAGATAGATAGATAGATAGATAGATAGATAGATATACGGCGACCCTCTTCTTAGCGCACTCGAACCGGCTCAGAAATAGCCAGCGCATCGGCATAAAGGCCAGTCCCAAAAAGGCGCCAGGTCTGCTTCACCAACAAAGGCAGATGCCTGCGCGGGACTGTGAATACGTGTCCCCTACAACATCCGCGCCCAAGGAGTGCGGGATCAGGGAGGCTTTAAAGCGAGGCAGCGAAGTTCGAATAAAATCTTTTCTAACTGCAGTTTACCGACTACGTGTCGTTAATTTAGCGCTGCGTGTAGCACAACGCTATATATATATATATATAGAGAGAGAGAGAGAGAGAGAGAGAGAGAGAGAGAGATTGCAGGAAATAATGAGAAACGGGAAACCCACAACTGTTTTTACTGATGGTAGTTCATAAATAACCATATAACCATATAACAATCACAGCACGGAAACAGGCCATCTCGGCCCTCCTAGTCCGTGCCGATCTCTTAATCTCACCTAGTCCCACCGACCCGCACTCAGCCCATAACCCTCCACTCTTTTCCTGTCCATATACCTGTCCAATTTTACCTTAAGTGACACAACTGAACTGGCCTCTACTACTTCTACAGGAAGCTAATTCCACACAGCTATCACTCTCTGCGTAAAGAAATACCCTCTCGTGTTTCCCTTAAACTTCTGCCCACTATCTCTCAAATCATGTCCTCTCGTTTGAATCTCCCCTACTCTAAATGGAAACAGCCTATTCACGTCAACTCTGTCTATCCCTCTCAAAATTTTAAATACCTCGATCAAATCCCCCCTCAACCTTCTACGCTCCAATGAACAGAGACCTAACTTGTTCAACCTTTCTCTGTAACTTAAGTGCTGAAACCCAGGTAACATCCTATTAAATCGAAGCACAGGTAACATCCTAGTAAATCTCTGATTAATTACCAGATCAAAATCAGTGTCTCCCCTAAGTATGTTTGTTCATCACCTGCTTACACAGTCGTTCAAATCCGACTGTACTACCAGCTGCGCTCTTCTTTCGGCATTTTAATTTTAATGCCGCACTATGTATGATGCGCAGGATGTGACGCAGCCGTCAACGGGCCAGTAGCATAACAGAAATCTAAACAGACAACGCCAAGTCCTTCTCCTGAATGCTAGCATTGTGCTACACATGATTCCAATGCGGCAGGAGTCTCTCTCGGAAAGATTCTGGTTTGTGGGACAGATTGCTTCCTACCTGTTCTGCAGTTGGTCCCAAGTATGTCAAAACAGCACAGAACCACGGTAAAGAGTGGTGTTCTTGGTGAACTTAGGTAGTGCGACAATGGCTGTGGTTCGGCTTGGTGGAAGCTCGAAGATTCGAAACGTCCTTCCGATCTCATGTCCCGAAACTCCCAGATCACACCACCAAAGACCAAGCTCCAGCGGGCGGCCGTCCCTCTGTGTTTAGTCATGGGAATGATACGTCCTCTCCGGTGGACGGGATTAAACTCGGTAGAGGGCATTTGTAATTTTCTCTGACGTACCTTTAGAGGGTTGACGTCTGGATCCTAAGCGCTGATCAAATTCGAGTGAGCTGTCCGATTTCGGGTGTATTTTTTCATTCTGAACTGATATTGTCTCATTGCGCTGATCATTGCTACGCCGTTTTTAACAGAGATAAATATCACAATAAATAAATGAAGAGATGGACAGATGAGCTATTTACGAGCAGGGAGAAACTCAGGGAGAACTACAGTCCGGGCGAAAGAGATACAGAGAGACGGAAGGATGGAAGGAGAGAGGGAGAGCGAAAGAGTGAAAGATAAGGAAGAAGAAAATGCAATCGTTACGCATCTATCGGTGAGAAAGCGATGTAGAAAGTCATGAAGGGACAATGACGATTCGAGTGAGTATTCCTGACGCATGCCTCGATACAGATTGGTTAAACGAAGCAGGGGGCGTGGATTTCAGTGTTGCCAATGACCATTTACGACTGAATTACAAAGATGCATATCCAGCTAAAAAAAAAACAAAGAGATAGATCAATGAGAAAATTACGAGCAGTGAGAGAAACAGCGGGAACTACAGTCAGGAAGGGAGACAGAGAGAGAGATAGAGAGAGAGAGAGAGAGGGAGGGGAGAGAGAGAGAGAGAGGGAGACCGATACGGAAGAAGAGAATGCACCGAGGCAATCACCACTTGTCTACCGTTGTGAACGGATTGTGGTAAGTCTCCAGGGAAGATGTTGCTGTCTCTCCAACTGATCGTCTCCTTCCAGTGTGAGGGAAATTTGCTAATATTCCTCTCTTTTCCCTAGGGTGATCCTCAACTCGTCCTGTCCCTTTTCTGTCTCATTATGCGCTTTTCTCCGCACATTTCCATCCTCACTCTGATCTTTCTCCATACCGACTGCCGACCGAAAATATCCCAAATTCAATCCTCCCTCTTCTATACACGGCCGTTCGCGCCATCCGCATACTTCTGTGCCTGGCGTGATCACAGCGACTGGGTCAGACGGAGGAGCTGAACAAAAACCTCACCGGCTTGATGTCAGTCTAAGCCTGGGTGTGAACATCTCCGACAGGTTATGAATTGATCTCTGCGAACAAGCTTTTCACCGAATAACTGCACAGGGAATTCTCTGGTGCCCAACACTGTAATTCCGATTCCCTGTCACCTTCCGAAGTATCGGTCCATGACGACCTCGTGTCAAGAAGAGGCCACCCTCAAGGTAGTGGAACAACCTGTTATATTCCATTTGGGTACCCTCCAACCTGATGGCGTGTATTACTGTTAGCTTTTTCTTCTTCCAGCCTGAATATACCTTCCCCCTTTGTCCTCTCCTCCTTCCCCTTCACCTGTTTTCCGTCTCCTCTCCTATCATATTCTTCCCACTCCAGCCCTTGATCTTTTCCTTCCACCTGACTTCACCTATCACATTCCAGCTGGCCTTTTACCCCTCCCGCAGCTTTGAATTCAGGCAACGTCCCCCTCCCCCCGTTCCACGTTTCAATCGCAGTCCTGATGAAGGGTCTCGGTCTGAAAAGTCCAAGGTCAAGAGAGCTGGAGCCCGAGTCTCCGACCACGGAAAAACCTTCCATCTATTCCCCAAGAGGTGCAGAACGGGATTTTCGCCACTTGGGGGCAGCAGCACACCTGTATATCGCTGCACATTGTCCGACTCGACCGACACACAACAACGCGCAGAAGTTATACCGGTGCCTCTGTAAAAGTTTGCTCTAGGATGCACCTGTAGCAATGCTAATATCTCGCACATGCATCTATGTCCTGTATAGTTATGTACTTGATGGGGGAAACATCCGTTTTGTGACTTCCTGCCCTCGATAAAATGCCCACTCACAGTATGTTGGTTGTCCTCTGCTTCAAGGGTCAACATATCGTGCATTCAGAGATGCTCCTCTCCACACCACTGTTGTAACACGTGGTTACTTGAATTACTGCCGCCTTCCTCACCGCTTGTCAGAGTCTGGCCGTTCTCCTCTGACCTCGGCCATGAACAGGCCGTTTTCTCCCACATAATTACCACAGCATTTTTTCTCGCCATTCTCTGTAAATACGAGAGAGTGTTGTGTGTGAATATCCCAGGATATCAGTAGTTTCTGAGGTAGGCATCCTCTCCCGGATTGGCACCAATAAATTCTACAGTCAAAGTAAATTAGATCACATTTCGTCCCTATTCTGGACTGAACAGCAATGGAACCTCTTGACCATTTATACATGTTCTTATGCATTGACTTGCTGCAACACGATTGGCTGATGAGACATTTGCATTAACGAGAGGTTGTGGAGCAGTTTAATAAAGTGGCTACGTATCGAATTAAAACGTGGACAAATGGGAGTGTAAGTTTGAAAGCGCCAGAATGATTGACGGCGTCCTTTATTTTAAGAGCAGGTTGTCAACGGAGAGAGCGGGATGTCTGTGTAGTCAGTGCGTAGCTGTAGCTGATAATGAGGCCACTAAGTTTATGTTGTGTTGTCTTTATTATCACCTCTGCAAACCTTCGCTGCTCCTTCTCAACTTTCATAGTATTCCGTCTAGAGGAGAGATTGCCGATGTCCAAGGCAGGAGCATATTGGGCTGCTACTAATCTTTCGCTTCTGTTCCTACCAGGAGACAAGCGACGTTCTGTGTTTGCCGTATAACCACAACTTCTGCATCTACTCGCCACGAAATTCCCTGTGCATTTCACGCGCTTTCTGTCTGTGGGTCCAGAGTCAGTGAATCAGTGGACACACACAAATACATTACGGATAATTCCACATAATTCAGTAAGATAGGCAGATAGATAGATAGATAGATAGATAGATAGATAGATAGATAGATAGATAGATAGACAGAGACAGACAGACAGACAGACAGACAGACAGACAGACAGACAGACAAATACATGCATATAAAGATACATAAGCAGCAAGTTTGTAGTTCCTTCATTCCAAGAAGCGATGAACCCAACCCTGGCTCAGAAGTATTGTTAGTTTTTTTTCTAACCAGGAACAGCAAGGAGTTTTCCCATAGCTGATGCATCTCCACAGCTTCTTCATTCACCCACCACGAAATCCCTGTGGAGTTCACGCGCTTTCAGCATCTGAGTCAGTGACCGGTGAAACATTCAGAAGCATTTCGAATAATTCAGGAAGATCCGTAGATAGATAGATAGATACTTCGATTTGTGTGTGTGTGTCTAGTCCTGTAGTTATGTTTCCTTAATGAAGCGACATTGCGGAAACTGCGACCTCCACTCTCCTCCGGCTTTCTACTGACGACGAAAGAAAAATGTACTGCCTACTAATTACACAGGAAGTGACAGACGTCATAGGGCTAATAAGCACCAGCAATTATATCGAGCAACGCAGTATACTTCTTCTGAAAGCGGGTCTTGATCGACACTCCACCCCAAAGCCCGCCAGCGACTATTCTGCAAATGATGATGCGGGGAACATATTGTCTTCCGCTGATCCTGGCATTGATCCCGCGTAAGTCAGAATACCAATTTTTTGGAAGGTAACACAGGTTCAGAGAACGGCCCCCCATCTCTGAGAGAAATTAGTCTCTAATGGAATTTATCTCTTACAGGGATGCTGGCCGTGTACGTGGAGCAGTTTCCCCCTTCCCTGTCAGTTGGATTGGGAGAGTCAAGCACCGTCCAATGCAAGCTGCTGAATTCGGGCTATGCTTATATGTATTGGTACAGACAGCGACCGGACGGGGCAATAGAAGCTCTTTTCTCTTCTACTGGGAAAGATATAGTCACCAGTTACACGTCGGAATCCTACGCGGCAACAAGACCCAGCAGCACTTTCTTTCAGCTGGAACTAAAGAATGCCTCGCACTCTCACTCGGCCGTCTATTTCTGCGCCTGCAGTAGCGCACAGAGGTTGAGAAGCCGAGCCGCCTCTGACAAAAACTGTTCTGCACAATCGGTAAAGGCTCAGAACCCGCTGTCTCCCACCACTAGGGGTCGCTGCACAATTAACTTCAATATCCAAGCATCGGCCAGTTTGACATTCCAATTGGCTTTTGTTTCTTCCCATCCGCACAACCCAAAACCGAATAACAGGAAATCAGATCAGGAGAAAAAGGCAAAGATGCCTCAAGTATTTCAGAAACACTTCACAAAAATACAGAAAGCGCCTCCAATTTCTCACTGATCTGAGGACTTCTGATCTTTCAGCCACAGCAACATTTATAACTAAAGTGATTAAATTATTTGCAGCGATGGCGTTCAAAATATTGCTGATACTTACTGTGCTTCTGGCAATAGTAAAAACAAGCTATTTAGTATTTCTCTAAAATATTTAGTAGCTTAATAATTAGTTTAAACGCTCCTGATCTGCTCCAGAAAACCTGCCAGGAAGGGGATGTGTTTATCGTCGCGCAACGATGCAGCTCGTCCCGTTTATACAGATTGGACCTTCCCCGGAACAGATACCAGTGAGATCTCAACCGATAAACGGAAAGCAGAATTATATTTAGATAAATGATTGGGAGGGAGATCGGTCGATTCATACAGACATGCATACATAGAAGGTTTTTCCTAAAGTGGCCGGAGTCTCTCTCGGATCGGTGCTGGCTTGTAGGACACATTGCATCCGACTTATTCTGCCGTTGATCCCAAGTATGTCACAGCAGCACAGTATCATTGCTAGGGGTGTGGTCTTGGTGGACTCACGTAGTGCGACACTGGCTATTGTTTTGCTTGGTCGAGGGTTGAAAATTCGAAACGTCCTTCCGAACTCATGTCGCTGAACTCCCAGATCAGACCACCAATGACCAAGCACCAGTGGACGGCCGTCCTTCTCCCCTTTGTGTTTAGTCATGGAAATGACACTTCCTCACCAGCGGACGGGATTAAACTTGCTAGAGGGTATTTGTATTTTCATCCGCTGTACCGTTAGGAGTTTGAAGTCCGGATCGTAAACGCTGATCAGGTTCGAGTCAGCAGTCCGATATTCCGGTGTAATTTTCATTCTGATCTGAGCTTGGCTCATTTGGCCGAAGGCGCTGTTCATCGCTGTGCCGTTTTTCACAGAGATACATATCAAAACAAATAGACGAAGAGATAGTCAGATGAGCGAGTTACGAGCAGGGAGAAACTCAGGAACAACTGCAGTCCGGGAGAAAGAGAAACAGAAAGACGGAAGGATGGAAGGAGAGAGGGAGAGCGAAATAGTGAAGGATAAGGAAGAAGATAATGCAATCGTTACGCGTCTATCGGGGAGAAAGCAATGTATAATGTCATGAGGGACAATGACGATTCGACAGTATATTACTGACGCATACCTCGATTCAGATTGGTTAAATGAAGCAGGGGGTGTGGCCTTCGGTGTCACCAATGGCCATTTGCGACGCTGAATTACAAAGTTAGATATCCAGATAAACCAATAAAGAGATACACCGGTGAGAAAGTTTTGAGCAGTTAGAGAATCAGCAGGAACAAAAGTCAGGGAGCTGGAGAGAGAGGCAGATAGAGCGAGAGAGAGTGGGGGGGGGGAGAGAGAAAAACAAGAGGGGGAGAGAGAGAGAGAGAGATAAGGAGTGCGAGCCCCTGGCCAACAGCGTGAAAACTGCACTCTGCTCCCTCTGTACCAATAATCACTCAGACCACTTTTATTCGAATTGATAACAACAAAATAGGCGATATCCTTTCTTCGCACAACGCCAAGCACATGGAGCCTACATCTGCCTGACTCTACTGTCTGTGTCCCATTCGGTCTCAACATTTTCTTCCATATTTAAATCCACCATGGCCAGCAAAAGAAGAGAGAGAGAGAGAGAGAGAGAGAGAGAGAGAGAGAGAGAGAGAGAGAGAGAGAGAGAGAGAGAGAGAGAGAGAGAGAGAGAGAGAGAGAGAGAGAGAGAGAGAGAGAGAGAGAGAGAGAGAGAGAGAGAGAGAGAGAGAGAGAGAGAGAGAGTGATAGAACAGGAACTACAGTCAGGGTGGGGGAGGGAGAATCGGGGGGAAGGGAGAAAGTGAGAGAGCGAGAGAGAGAGAGAGAGAGCGCGAGAGAGAGAGGAGAGTGAGAGATGGAAAAAGAGAGTGGTGGGGAGAAAGATGATCAAGCTCTTGAGGGAACAGTTCAAAGGAGAGAGTTAACGATTCAATGGGGAACTGAGTTGAAACATCTTTATCCAGACGGTGGACTTATATCATAAATGAGCTACGAGAAGAGGTCATTTAGGGAGGTAGACTAACACCGCACAAAATACATTTTTCCGGGGCACGTACAGAAAGATTTTCGAGGGAAGTTGCCAGTGTTTTTTCTGACCCCAGAAGTGTGTGATGGAACCGTGTAGAAATAGATTAACATTGCGGCAGTGTGTGCAGGAACGGTGCGGAGGGAGTCAGACTGCGTGTCTGACGACCGGAGTGTGTGGATCACTGTCCTGGACTGAGACACCCTCTTTAATGTAATAAAAGTGTTTAGCGCAGAGGTACCGGGAGAATGGGGTAATGCTCTTCAACTTCTACTTCAGCACCTTTAGAAAGTCGATGCAAATCGGTTTTGTGCACAGACGCAGGCGCAGAGGCGAGTCGGACACAGGATTCGCATCAACAGGAACCGTAAACTTGACCCGCCTCCGCCCACGACCAGAACCCCTCTGTCTGTCCCCGTCCGACCGTGTTAAATGATCAAAGATCAAAGCCAATGAATCGTCAGAGTATATGGACTGTGTCACCAGATCCACCTTGAGATTCATTTTATTGCGAATATTTACAGGAATGTAAAGCAACTACAGAACTTAGTAAGCAACAGTCTGTTTGCACAAGAGGACATCTACTTCAAAACACAGTGTAGTTAAATAAATAATACTGGGAGGATGAGTTGTCGAGAGGTTGAAAGTGTATCTATCGGGTGTAGATCCAATGCAGAATGGAAGTGAGTGAATACGGGACAAATGGGGTTAGCGTAGATCGCCATGTTGGTCCGGGTGTACCGTTTGAGTCGACCGGCCTGTTGCGCAACTCATGGATTCTCGGGGATGTTCGTGGATGTTCATCCATAGCTGCCACTCCGCAGCCAACGACGCAATTTGCACGGAACCGGGGCAGGAACTCAGCGATGTCACTGGACATCGGGAGTCATGACACCCAACAAGAGAAAATCGAAGTATCACCCCCACCCCCCCCCCCCACACACACACACACACACACACACACACACACACACACACACACACTCAAACACACACACACACACTCCTACTGACCATCCCAGAATCTCCTTGGGCGGGCACGAATTTATGTTGAGAATTTAATCAGTTAGACAGACTGGCAGGTGCATAGACAAAGAGACAGAGAAAGAGTGAGAGCGAGAGACAGGGAAGGTGAAAAAGAGAGAGGGGGAGGGAGAGAGAGAACGAATCATTTTTCTGATAGCGTTTTGCTGTAATGCGTGGAAATAAATTAGTCATGAAAATTCTTAACAGTGAGATGATGCTCTGGTTCGTGGGCCCTTGCAAAATCTGATAACGAAATGGCAAAATCTGTCTCTGATCTTCTGAATGCGTTTCTTTAGGCTCCTGACCCTCCTCTGCGATGGTAGTGAAGAGAAGAGGACAATACCTGAATTCTCATCGATGGATACCGCTTTCCTGTGTCACCGCTGCATATAAATACTGACGAGGATTGGCGATTATTGAATCGCAACTTGACGGTCGGCGATATTGTGGGTGCAAGGACATAATATGCGGAGTAAGGGAGACACACTGGATAAGGAGCAAACCGGATTCTCGTTTTAGAAGCTGTGGAACAGCCTTATCGTTTGGCCAATGGTGATATAGTGCCCTCTGCTGGCCGGATAGTCAAAACAAATGAATTCTGACGCATGAACCCCCAGGCAAGAGTCATAATGGAGCGCAGCACCCAGACCTGCCCAGCCGTGCGGACCACGTGACCACCTCCCGGATCCTCGCTTCTTGATTTCAGTGACCGTCCCCAAATGTCTTATCGACGTTATCATTCAAAGATGCTATTGCATTGCCTCAACCTCTTGCGCTAGAAAATCGGTCCCTAGACTTGTCACCTTCTCGGATCCCTTTAAATCTTTTCACTCTCACTCTGAAACACTGACACTCGCAGTCGCTCTGGATTCCCCTACCCTGCCATCGTCCACCCTACCTACAGAGCGGCTGCCATCAATATTATGTTATCCTGCACTCGCTCTTGTTCACTCACGTTTTCCCAGAACAAGGTGCCAAGAAATACACGTCACTGCAAGTGCGGCCTCCCCAACCACGTATATAATTGAGTCATGATGGGGGCAGCTGCGGGGAAAGTGGTAGGGCTTTGGGTTTCTACCATTTATCTCTTGTTCACTCTTGGGCCGCGCCTCTGTTTCCGGGGATGTTTGCGAAGAAAAAGAACATTTCAAGATGTATATTGTGTACATTTAACCTTTGAACCAGCTACTATGTCCAAAGGGTGGCGTGACGGAACATTTCTGCCGCTGGTTTTGGAAACGCACAAGAACCCAAAAGAATTCGCCAGTCGGCAATATTCAGCCGCGATCTGTGGCTCCCGACCTGAGCCTACGACGCCTTGCTTCATGGTATCGGTGACGGCATAAAATAGTGGCCCTCCCAGACCGTGACGAACCGCATCGAATTGTCCTAACGGCTCCTCTGAGCTGATTCCACGCTCCAGGTACGCATCAGCTTCCACTCCTCAAGCAGCTCCCCCTCCTGGTCTCCAGGTGACCAGGCCGCCAATCTGGAATGTGTCGTAAAATTTATTGTTAGTTTTTCAGTAGTCCGGTGCAATAGAACAAACATGCTGTAAATGACAACAAATATAAATAAATGCGGAAATAAATAAATAAACGGACGACTACGCAGAAAAAAAAACAATAAGTAGCCGATAAATAAATAAATATACCTATATGGAATTAAATATGTAGATATATAAAAGTAACACACAGATTTCTCCAACGTCCGTTGAAGTCCCCCTTCCCTTTCTTACACCACCCGTTATTTATTAATTTATTAATCTCTTCCCCCCCCCTTTTGCTTCACTCCTTTCTCTTTCTCTCCCCCTCTCACAATCACTCCTTGCCTGCTCTCCGTCTACCGCTGGTGCTCTCCTCCCCCTTTCTTTCTTCCTAGGCCTCCCGTCCCATGATCATTTCCCCTCTCCAGCTGTGTATCCCTTTTGCCAATCAACTTTCCAGCTCCTCCCCCCTCCTGTTTTCTCCTATTATTTCGGATCTCCCCTTTCCCCTCCCACTTTCAAATCTGTTCGTATCTTTCCTTTCAGTTAGTCCCGACGAAGGGTCTTGGTCCGAAACCTCGGCAATGCTTCTCCTTATAGATGCTGCCGAGCCTGCTGTGTTCCACCAGCATTTTGTGTGTGTTGTTTGGATGTCCTGCATTGCCCGATGCATGGTGTGATGTCGCCCTCTGCTGGATGGATGGAGAAAGCAAATTAATTCTATCCCAGATTATGCCCCACCAGCGTCATCGAGCAGCACGGGACAGACACTGGTCAACTCACCAGCCCAAATTTCATATTTTCAAAGCCCTCCCGTTCACGTTTCTATCCCTGGTCTCAAACTCCGGAAATCCTGAATAACCGACCAGTTCTGCCGCCGGATGCGAGCCCACAAAGTCAGACGAGACGTCCTTCATCAGCAATATTAATCGTAGACCGAGACCACGGATCCCTTGCATCGTGAAATCTGTCCGTGACATAAATGAAATGGTTGGAAGTCCAGCGGGAGGCAAACTATATTGACCTGCAATTACAAGTGTTCTCCGCTGATTCCACACTCCAGATCCCTTCCCTTTCTGATTCTGTCAACTTCAGCTCCTCCAACAACTACCCCTCCTTGTCTCCAGGCGACCAGGCCGCCAATCTGAGGCGGAGGAATCACAAGGTGAAGAATGACGGATCATTATCAGAACCGGAATCCGGTTTATCATGACTGGTATATGTGGTAAAATGTATTGTTACTTCGACAGCAGTCCGGTGCAATGGATCAAATATATTATCAATTACAGTAAATGTGATTAAATACACAAATAAATTGATAAATAGACGACTGCGCAGATAATAAATAGCAGATAAATAAATAGACTAATACGGAAATTAATAGCTAGGTAAAAAATCAGATGTACAATTAAGCAGTCAGATTGTATCACAGACACACACACACACACACACACACACACACACACAAACAAACACACACACACACACACACACACACACACACACACACACACACACACACACACAAACAAACACAGACTCAAACAATTTGGTTCAAACAAGAGAGGACATAAAACACGGGGTGGTGTTCATGGGTTCATGTTCCGATCAGAAATCTGATGGCGGAGGGGAAGAAGCTGTTCCTGAATCGTTGTGTGTGGATCCCCGGTCTCCCGCACTTGCCCCTGATGGTAGTAATGAGAAGAGGGCATGTACTGGGTGGTGGAGCTCGACAATGATTGATGCTGCCTTACTGAGGGATCGCCTGTTGAAGATGTGCTCTGTGCTGGGCGGGCTACTGTTAATGATGGCGGAGTTTACTACCCGCTAAAGACGCGAAAGTCTCCAGATGCTGTCCTTCCGAATCAACACACACACAAATTGTTGTCAGAACTCACCAGGTCTGGGCGCACATATGGAAATGACGTTTCGGGCTTTGTCCCACCTCTTCAGCATTCTCCGTACTCCGGATTGGAGACTGAGGGCAGCAATGTGCCCGGAAGGGGCGGGGTCCTGATGCCGCATTTTCTCCCGCAATTGTTCCCTCGCACAACACAGAGAAGGATCCCGGAGAGAGGATGTTGCTGTTTCTCGTCCTGGCGCCGTTGCTTCAGGGTATGAAATAATCTCACACAATAATTAATCTTCAATCCGTAACCAGGTCTGGTCACTCTGTCAAACTGGAACGAGTGCGGAGATGCTTTGTCAGAATTTTGCCGGAGTCTGCGTGTCCGTGATACAGGGAGAGGTTCGCGTCGACTCGCATTTCATTCCCGGGACAGTCGACAATAATCGCAAGGGCACAGAATTAAAACGGGACGGGAACGGGGGCTTATAACAAGACGGCACGGGTTTATGATGAGAGGGGACAGATTGTAAGGGAACACCAGATATTAATGGTTACTTAGAACTGGCAAGCAGAAATAATGGCGGATATAATAACAAAGATTAAACATCGTCTACTAGTGCAGAAGGGCGTCGACAGGAGAGGTTCACGTGGCTTTTGGCCGGACACGGGAAACTGGGACGGTCTCCGTTGTAAACAGTTTCAGTATGGACGACTTCGGCCGAAGGGATCGTTCCCAAGACGATGTCAAAGTTAATGTGGAGTTTATTGTGCTTGACCAACTAACTGCCGGCAAAATCAAAGGCACAGAACATCAGACAAGCAACATTTGTTGGGGAAAATGACGGCAATATGAATTATTCACGACTTTGTACAAGAAACAGGACAATTAGTATAGAGACAAACCAGGTCTGTTTCAATGTACAATAGTCAAGGTGGTCGCGGTGTTGCTAAACTGTAGTGATTCAGGTGCTGCAGTTTGGGTTACGAATGCGTCAAAGAAGGTGGAAATAATTATCATATCAACATTTTATGCTCTTTAATATGCAGATATTGCTAATTATAATATTTCCTCAAGCGTTGTGTTTCTTATCATTGTCCAGAATCATCGATGTTTTCTCAGATGGATCACATCGTTCCTTTTCTCCTAAACCTCGTCCTCCCGTTTAACAATCGGGTCTTCCACTGATCTCGCTCCACTTCCCGTTCCCTTCCGCAGGAGCGACCTCGCAGTCCGTTCGCCAGGACACGCCGGCTCTCTCCAAATCTCCTGAAGAGAGCGTGGAGCTGAAATGCATCCTGGACGGCGGTAGCGCTGGCAATTATCTCTACTGGTACCGACAATATCCCGGGAAGGAGATTCAGAACCTGTTTCATTCCGTGGGTATTGACTCAGTAATTCCGGGGGGGGGGGGGTTGTGGACGGCTTCACCGCCCGGAGACCCAATACAGAGACGTTCATTCTCAGCTCGGCCAGCGTGCGCCCGGACCAGTCGGCCGTCTACTACTGCGCCTGGAGTCTCACAGTGGCTCAGAGACACGCCGGGGCCTGACAACAAACTTCGCCGGCGACAGCAAGCAGCTGATCTGTGAGACTCGTTGATCTTGGTTTCACAGATCACGAACGTGCTGGTTAAAAAACAAACGCCAGGCAACATCAACGCGTCTGCAGGTGGGACTGAGAAACAGAGGGATCGTTCCGGATTGGCTCGAGGTGCGGGGATCAAATCTGTTGCCAAATGACGGGACAGTGATCTGGGGGAGACGGACCCTCACATGGGAGTGGACGTAGAGTAGCTGGCGGCACGGTACAGGAGCGCTGCGGGCAACGTGACGATGGTATAGCGCGCGCATTCATTTCCGCCGTGTTCGTGCGGGCTTCCTCTAGTTTCCCCACACATTCATAATCATTCGTACTTTACAAAGAATTACTGCGACGCCTTGAAGAAATGGAAGATCAATTCCACAGAGGCTGGGCAAACGGACAGTCCTTCTGGGAGATGAAGACGGGATATGATTTTCACGTGAATTCGTTGAGGTTGCACCTGGAGTCTTAAGTGCTCTTCGCCGAGAATCTCCGAGCGCATCACGATTTTATGTTGAGAGAGCACAGAAACAGAAATGTTTCCTTTGGTGGGAGGGTCTAAGGTCAGAGGGCAAAGCTTCGGAACAGAGGGGCGTCCCATACGGAACTGGGATAAGGGGAATTCCGCCGCCAGGGAGTAATGAATCTGTGGGATTCCTGGCCACAGGCAGCTGGGGAGGCCGAAATTTATGTATATGTAAGAGGAGTTGAAATATTCTTGTTCGGTCAGGGTATGACGGGATTCGGAGAGAGGAAAGGAGATCGGGGGCAGAGTGGGATGTTGGATCAGGCGAGATGAAATGGCGGAGCGGACTGGGTGGGTAAAATGGCCCTGAGTCTGATCCTATATATATTTATGGTCTGAACAGGATAGCGTCTGTGGAAAAGGGTAAACAGTCGGCGTTTCAGGCCGAGGCCCTTCGGAAGGACAGGGTAAAAAAGATGAGAAGTCAGATTAAGAACGTGTGGGGGTAGTGTAGGGAAATGCCGGTTGACTGGTGAAATCTGAAGGGGAGCGGGTGGGGTGAAGTATTGAGTTGGAAGGTTGACTGGTGAATGAGATACAGGGCTGGAGAAGGGGGCGTCTAATAGGAAAGTTGAATAGCCATGGAAGAAGGAAAAGCGGGCAGCACCAACAAAGGGAAGGGAAAAATGACAGAGTAAATTTGAAATGGTGAAGGGGGCGTTACCGGTAGTTCGTGAAATCGATGTTCATACCGTGGTTTTCGCATTCTAACTGTGCTTGTCCATGATGAGCGGGGCACGTTTGTTTACCGATAGTGATGCGCGTCTGAAACGCGCTGAAAACAGTGGTGGAGGATGATGGATCAGAAGGGAATGAAGGAACATTCACCCATATGCAAATCGGCTTAGTGTGATTTGCATCATTCACGGTACTGTGCTATATGGTACGTACCTCTGCCGTCAATCATGCGCCCTTTATGTGTGACGTGGAAGAAGCAGCAAATGTCATTTCCTCTTCTCTCCTCGAGCTCCTCATTGTCGACAAGACAGGTTTTTGTCGCGTCTGCACGTTTCTCTCTATTACTGTGTCGACTCCAGGCGCAGTAGTACACGGCCGACTGATTGGCCCAGAGATTGTCGGTTCTCAGAAAGAAAGTCTTTACCTCAGGCCTCTTGGCGTTGAATCCATCCACGGCTTTGTCCGGAGTTACTATATCTGTGCCAGCGGAGTGGAACAAGTACTGGGGAGCTCCTCCCGGGTATTGCCGGTACCAGTACATGTATGGATTGCTACTGCCTCCAGATAGCGTGCAGCTCAGTCGGACATCCTTCCCTGGAGGCGCGGAGACAGCCTGCGGAGTCTGATGGATCTTCTGCGAATTCGTCTCTGGCCCAAAGACAGGGAGAAGAGAACGGTCAGTGAGTAGGGAGAGCCGGAGACAGAGGAGAGAAGGAATGGTCAGCGAGGGGTGAGTGAGGGAAAGCAGAGGGACGACTGCGCACAGGAAAACCAGCTGTCCATTCGGTCCTCAATTATTTGCTAGCCCCTACTAGTTATAGATCTATTCTGGCCTCTGGAATACAATAACTATTTTACTTTACTGAAATATCCCATATTCAGGCAGTGAAGGAATTGGATATAAATATAATTTTTCAATATTTGTGGATTTCCAAGGCTGAAGGGTTGAGCAGGCGAGGTGAAATTTACTGACCGGGGTAGTAGAAAATACAACCCAGAAAGAGGGCGAGGAATCTCATTTTGTGATTTGGCTGCAGCGTCCGCGCCCGACGAGGGTCCTTGACTCAGTGAACTAGGAGAAGCGTCGAGCTGGGGAGGTAGATGACGTGTCAGTCCAAATTCCTCCCACCCAATCGGCGCGGGAAGTGGGCTGTGGCCAAGTTCAGACAATGCCGGCCTGTGCGGCATGTGATTGGCTCGCCGTCGTCCAATGATCTCCGGAGAATGCGCATGGGCGTGAGATCGTTTAAGGACGCGGCGCTCCTTATGGCTGTTCGCCGCTCGCTACCGATGACGCATCTGATAACTTTAATTCCTCGTTAATTTGTCGCAAGTTGCCGAGAGGACCGCAGCTCGTACCCCCAACTCCCGAAATTGCAACCTGTATCCGTCCCCTGGTAGCTTAGGTTTCCCTTACTGCCTGACTTATCTCACTTTCATTCAACATCGCCATCACCCTTCACTGACAAGCCAAGAATGAGGTCTATAATACCGGGTCAGTTCATTGTATTGCGGAGAGAAAGAGAGAGAGAGGGCGAGAGAGAGAGAGAGTGAGAGAGCGTAGAGAGAGAGAGATGGAGAGACAGAGTGAGTGAGAGAGAGGGAGAGAGAGAGAGGTAGAGAGAGTGGAGAGAAAGAGAGGAGAGAGAAGAGAGAGAGAGAGAGTGACTGAGAGAGAGGAGAGAGAGAGGAGGGAGGGAGGGAGAGAGTGAGAGAGAGAGGAGAGAGAGAAAAAGAGAGGGAGAGAGGAGAGAGTGAGAGTGAGTGAGAGAAAGAGAGAGGAGAGATACGGCGAAAGAGAGTAGAGTAGAGAAAGAGGATCAAACAGTTGAGGGAGCAGATCTAAGGCGAGAGGAGCGATTTAACGAGGACCTCAGTTGCAACACCTTCTTCCTGAGGATGGTCCGTGTGTGGAACGAGCTACGAGAGGAACTCTTAACTCACGTCCTCTTGTTTGAATCTCCCCTACTCTCAACGGAAAACGCCTATCTACGTCAACTCTCTCTATACCTAGCATAATATTAAATACCTCTATCAAGTTCCCCTTCAATCTTCTACACTCCAACGAATAAAGACCTAACTTGTTCAACTTTTCACTGGAATTTTGGTGTTGAAACCCAGGTAACATTTTAGTAAATCTCCTCTGTACTCTCTCTATTTTGTTGACATCTTTCCTATAATTCGGTGACCAGAACTGTACACAATACTCCAAATTCGGCCTTACCAATGCCTTGTACAATTTATCATTACATCCCAACTCCTATACTCAATGCTCTGATTTGTAAAGGTTGATGGAGAAGATCCTGAGAGGCAGGATTTATGAGCATTTGCAGAGACATAATCTGATTAGGGATAGCCAGCATGGCTCTGTCAAGGGCAAGTCGTGGCTTGCGAGCCTGATTGAATTCTTCAAGGACGTAAGAAAACACATTGATGAAGGTAGAGCAGTGCATGGAGTGTGTATGGATTTCAGAAAGGTTCCCAATATTATTGCGAAAGTCAGGAGGGACAGATTCCATGGGGACATTACTTTGTGGATCCAGAACTGGAACAGAAGGCAAAGAGTGGTTGTAGACGGGTGATATTCTGCATGGAGTTCGGTCCCCAGTGGAGTGCCTCAGGGATCTGTTCTGGGACCACTTCTGTCGTGATTTTTAAAAATGATCAGGATGAGGAAGTGGAGGGATGGGTTAGTAAGTCTGCTGATGACACAAATGTAGGTGGTGCTGTGGATAGTGCGGAGGGCTGTTAGAGGTTACAGCGGGACATTGATAGGATGCAGAACTGGGCTGAGAAGTGGCAGATGGAGTTCAACCCAGATAAGTGTGAGGTAGTTCATTTTGTTCGGTCAAATAAGATGGCAGAATATAGCAATAATATTAAGACTCTTGACAGTGTCGGGGAAAAGAGAGATCTTGGGTTCCGTGCCCATAGGACACTCAAAGCTGCTACACAGGTTGACTCTGGTTAAGAAGGCGTATGGTGTATTGGCCTTCATCAATCGTGGGATTGAGTTTAGGAGCCGAGAGGTAATGTTGCAGCTATATCGGA
>NW_026780908.1:0-21317 GCF_030144855.1 Hypanus sabinus
ACAGGAGGGGGTGGGATGAAGCTGGGGTTTTACTTTGCTACATTTCTACACTATCCTTGGCTGGTGCGACCGTAAGGAACGCCAGTTTCCCTCGGGATCTGTCTGTCAGTCAGACGATGGGAGAGCGCGGTTTACAGAGGGACCAGTGCTGTGTAAACTCAGGACTCCCTCATCACAATCCCGGCCATCTCCCGACAGAAATATCGGAGGCGTTCACCGAGTTCGACCGCGACCGAGACGGCTACATCAGTTACAAGGATCTGGGGGAGTGCATGAGGACGATGGGATACATGGCCACCGAGATGGAACTACTCGAAATGAACCAACAAATTAAAATGAAATGTAAGGCTCCCCCCCCCCACCCAGCAACCCCACCCCCGTCACTTGCTCCGCACCGTCCCATCAAACACTCCTGGGGTCAGACACAGAGTGAATCTCCCTGCACACTGTCCCATCACACACTCCCGGGGTCAGACACAGAGTGAATCTCCCTCCTCACCGTCCCATCACACACTCCCGGTGTGAAACACAGAGTGAATCTCCCTCCACACCATCCCATCACACACTCCCGGGGTCAGACACAGAGTGAATCTCCCTCCACACCGTCCCATCAGACACTCCCGGGGTCAGACACAGAGTGAATCTCCCTCCCCTCCGTCCCGTCACACACTCCCGGGGTCAGACACAGAGTGAATCTCCCTCCACACCGTCCCATCACACACTCCGGGGGTCGGACACAGAGTGAATCTCCCTCCACACCGTCCCATCACACACTCCCGGGGTCAGACACAGTGTGAATCTCCCTCCACACCGTCCCATCATACACTCCCGGGGTGAGACACAGAGTGACTCTCCCTCCACACCGCCCCATCACACACTACCGGGGTAAGACACAGAGTGAATCTCCCTCCACACTGTCCCATCACACACTCCAGGGGTCGGACACAGATAGAATCTCCCTCCTCACCGTCCCATCACACACTCCCGGGGTCAGACACAGAGTGAATGTCCCTCCACACCGTCCCATCACACACTCCCGGGGTCAGACACAGAGTGAATCTCCCTCCACACCGTCCCATCACACACTCCCGGGGTCAGACACAGAGTGAATCTCCCTCCGCACCGTCCCATCACACACTCCCGGGGACAGACACAGAGTGAATCTCCCTCCACACCGTCCCAACACACACTCCCGGGGTCAGACACAGAGTGAATCTCCCTCCACACCGTCCCATCACACACTCCCGGGGTCAGACACAGAATGAATCTCCCTCCGCACCGCCCCATCACACACTCCCGGGGTCAGACACAGAGTGAATCTCCCTCCACACAGTCCCATCACACACTCCCGGGGTCAGACACAGAGTGAATCTCTCTCCACACCGTCCCATCACACACTCCCGGGGTCAGACACAGGGTGAATCTCGCTCCACACCGTCCCATCACACACTCCCGGGGTCAGACACAGAGTGAATCTCTCTCCACACCGTCCCATCACACACTCCCGGGGTCAGACAAAGAGTGAATCTCCCTCCACACCGTCCCATCACACACTCTCGGGGTCAGACACAGAGTGACACTCCCTCCACACCGTCCCATCACACACTCCCGGGGTAAGACACAGAGTGAATCTCCCTCCACACCGTCCCATCACACACTCCAGGGGTCGGACACAGAGTGAATCTCCCTCCTCACCGTCCCATCACACACTCCCGGGGTCAGACAAAGAGTGAATCACCCTCCACACCGTCCCATCACGTACTCCCGGGGTCAGACACAGAGTGAATCTCCCTCCACACCGTCCCCTCACACACTCCCGGGGTCAGACACAGAGTGAATCTCCCTCCACACCGTCCAATCACACACTCCCGGGGTCAGACACAGAGTGAATCTCCCTCCACACCGTCCCATCACACACTCCCGGGGTCAGACACAGAGTGAATCTCACTCCGCACCGTCCCATCACACACTCCCGTGGTCAGACACAGAGTGAATCTCCCTCCGCACCGTCCCATCACACACTCCCGGGGTCAGACACAGAGTGAATCTCCCTCCGCACCGTCCCATCACAAACTCCCGGGGTCAGACACAGAGTGAATCTCCCTCCGCACCGTCCCATCACAAACTCCCGGGGTCAGACACAGAGTGAATCTCCCTCCACACTGTCCTATCACACACTCCCGGGGTTGGACACAGAGTGAATCTCCCTCCACACCGTCCCATCACACACTCCCGGGGTCAGACACAGAGTGAATCTCCCTCCACACCGTCCCATCACACACTCCCAGGGTCAGACACAGAGTGAATCTCCCTCCGCACCGTCCCATCACAAACTCCCGGGGTCAGACACAGAGTGAATCTCCCTCCGCACCGTCACATCACACACTCCAGGGGTCGGACACAGATAGAATCTCCCTCCTCACCGTCCCATCACACACTCCCGGGGTCAGACAAAGAGTGAATCTCCCTCCACACCGTCCCATCACACACTCCCGGGGTCAGACACAGAGTGAATCTCCCTCCACACCGTCCCATCACACACTCCCGGGGTCAGACACAGAGTGAATCTCCCTCCGCACCGTCCCATCACACACTCCCGGGGACAGACACAGAGTGAATCTCCCTCCACACCGTCCCAACACACACTCCCGGGGTCAGACACAGAGTGAATCTCCCTCCACACCGTCCCATCACACACTCCCGGGGTCAGACACAGAGTGAATCTCCCTCCACACCGTCCCATCACACACTCCCGGGGTCAGACACAGAATGAATCTCCCTCCGCACCGTCCCATCACACACCCCCGGGGTCAGACACAGAGTGAATCTCCCTCCACACCGTCCCATCACACACTCCCGGGGTCAGACACAGAGTGAATCTCTCTCCACACCGTCCCATCACACACTCCCGGGGTCAGACACAGGGTGAATCTCCCTCCACACCGTCCCATCACACACTCCCGGGGTCAGACACAGAGTGAATCTCTCTCCACACCGTCCCATCACACACTCCCGGGGTCAGACACAGAGTGAATCTCCCTCCACACCGTCCCATCACACACTCCCGGGGTCAGACACAGAGTGACACTCCCTCCACACCGTCCCATCACACACTCCCGGGGTAAGACACAAAGTGAATCTCCCTCCACACCGTCCCATCACACACTCCAGGGGTCGGACACAGAGTGAATCTCCCTCCTCACCGTCCCATCACACATTCCCGGGGTCAGACAAAGAGTGAATCTCCCTCCACACCGTCCCATCACGTACTCCCAGGGTCAGACACAGAGTGAATCTCCCTCCACACCGTCCCCTCACACACTCCCGGGGTCAGACACAGAGTGAATCTCCCTCCACACCGTCCCATCACACACTCCCGGGGTCAGACACAGAGTGAATCTCACTCCGCACCGTCCCATCACACACTCCCGTGGTCAGACACAGAGTGAATCTCCCTCCGCACCGTCCCATCACACACTCCCGGGGTCAGACACAGAGTGAATCTCCCTCCGCACCGTCCCATCACAAACTCCCGGGGTCAGACACAGAGTGAATCTCCCTCCGCACCGTCCCATCACAAACTCCCGGGGTCAGACACAGAGTGAATCTCCCTCCACACTGTCCTATCACACACTCCCGGGGTTGGACACAGAGTGAATCTCCCTCCACACCGTCCCATCACACACTCCCGGGGTCAGACACAGAGTGAATCTCCCTCCGCACCGTCCCATCACAAACTCCCGGGGTCAGACACAGAGTGAATCTCCCTCCGCACCGTCCCATCACAAACTCCCGGGGTCAGACACAGAGTGAATCTCCCTCCACACTGTCCTATCACACACTCCCGGGGTTGGACACAGAGTGAATCTCCCTCCACACTGTCCTATCACACACTCCCGGGGTTGGACACAGAGTGAATCTCCATCCACAATGTACCATCACACACTCCCGGGGTCAGACACAGAGTGAATCTCCCTCCACACCGTCCCATCATACACTCCAGGGGTCAGACACAGAGTGAATCTCCCTCCGCACCGTCCCATCACACACTCCTGGGGTCAGACACAGAGTGAATCTCCCTCCACACCGTCCCATCACACACTCCCGGGGTCAGACACAGAGTGAATCTCCCTCCACACCGTCCCATCACACACTCCGGGGGTCGGACACAGAGTGAATCTCCCTCCACACCGTCCCATCACACACTCCCGGGGTCAGACAGTGTGAATCTCCCTCCACACCGTCCCATCACACACTCCCGGGGTCAGACACAGAGTGACTCTCCCTCCACACCGTCCCATCACACACTCCCGGGGTAAGACACAGAGTGAATCTCCCTCCACACCGTCCCATCACACACTCCAGGGGTCGGACACAGAGAGAATCTCCCTCCTCACCGTCCCATCACACACTCCCGGGGTCAGACAAAGAGTGAATCTCCCTCCACACCGTCCCATCACACACTCCCGGGGTCAGACACAGAGTGAATCTCCCTCCACACCGTCCCATCACACACTCCCGGGGTCAGACACAGAGTGAATCTCCCTCCGCACCGTCCCATCACACACTCCCGGGGTCAGACACAGAGTGAATCTCCCTCCCCACCGTCCCATCACACACTCCCGGGGTCAGACACAGAGTGAATCTCCCTCCACACCGTCCCATCACACACTCCCGGGGTCAGACGCAGAGTGACTCTCCCTCCACACCGTCCCATCACACACTCCCGGGGTAAGACACAGAGTGAATCTCCCTCCACACCGCCCCATCACACACTCCAGGGGTCGGACACAGAGTGAATCTCCCTCCTCACCGTCCCATCACACACTCCCGGGGTCAGACAAAGAGTGAATCTCCCTCCACACCATCCCATCACACACTCCCGGGGTCAGACACAGAGTGAATCTCCCTCCACACCGTCCCCTCACACACTCCCGGGGTCAGACACAGAGTGAATCTCCCTCCACACCGTCCCATCACACACTCCCGGGGTCAGACACAGAGTGAATCTCCCTCCACACCGTCCCATCACACACTCCCGGGGTCAGACACAGAGTGAATCTCACTCCGCACCGTCCCATCACACACTCCCGTGGTCAGACACAGAGTGAATCTCCCTCCGCACCGTCCCATCACACAGTCCCGGGGTCAGACACAGAGTGAATCTCCCTCCGCACCGTCCCATCACAAACTCCCGGGGTCAGACACAGAGTGAATCTCCCTCCACACTGTCCTATCACACACTCCTGGGGTTGGACACTGAGTGAATCTCCCTCCACACCGTCCCATCACACACTCCCGGGGTCAAATACAGAGTGAATCTCCCTCCACACCGTCCCATCACACACTCCCGGGGTCAGACACAGAGTGAATCTCTCTCCATACCGTCCCATCACACACTCCCGGGGTCAGACACAGAGTGAATCACCCTCCACACCGTCCCCTCACACACTCCCGGGGTCAGACACAGAGTGAATCTCACTCCGCACCGTCCCATCACACACTCCCGGGGTCAGACACAGAGTGAATCTCCCTCCGCACCGTCCCATCACAAACTCCCGGGGTCAGACACAGAGTGAATCTCCCTCCACACTGTCCTATCACACACTCCCGGGGTTGGACACGGAGTGAATCTCCCTCCACACCGTCCCATCACACACTCCCGGGGTCAAATACAGAGTGAATCTCCCTCCACACCGTCCCATCACACACTCCCGGGGTCAGACACAGAGTGAATCTCTCTCCATACCGTCCCATCACACACTCCCGGGGTCAGACACAGAGTGAATCTCCCTCCACACCGTCCCCTCACACACTCCCGGGGTCAGACACAGAGTGAATCTCCCTCCACACCGTCCCATCACACACTCCCGGGGTCAGACACAGAGTGAATCTCCCTCCACACCGTCCCATCACACACTCCCGGGGTCAGACACAGAGTGAAACTCCCTCCACACTGTCCCATCACACACTCCCGTGGTCAAATACAGAGTGAATCTCCCTCCACACCGTCCCATCACACACTCCCGGGGTCAGACACAGAGTGAATCTCCCTCCGCACCGTCCCATCACACACTCCCGGGGTCAGACACAGAGTGAATCACCCTCCACACCGTCCCATCACACACTCCCGGGGTCAGACACAGAGTGAATCTCTCTCCACACCGTCCCATCACACACTCCCGGGGTCAGACACAGAGTGAATCTCCCTCCACACCGTCCCATCACACACTCCCGGGGTCAAATACAGAGTGAATCTCCCTCCTCACCGTCCCATCACACTCTCCCGGGGTCGGACACAGAGTGAATCTCCCTCCTCACCGTCCCATCACACACTCCCGGGGTCAGACCCAAAGTGAATCTCCCTCCACACCGTCCCATCACACACTCCCGGGGTCAGACACAGAGTGAATCTCCCTCCACACCGTCCCATCACACACTCCCGGGGTCAGACACAGAGTGAATCTCCCTCCACACCGTCCCATCACATACTCCCGGGGTCAGACACAGAGTGAAACTCCCTCCACACCGTCCCATCACATACTCCCGGAGTCAGACACAGAGTGAATCTCCCTCCACACCGTCAAATCACACACTCCCGGGGTCAGACACAGAGTGAATCTCCCTCCACACCGTCCCATCACACACTCACGGGGTCAGACACAGAGTGAAACTCCCTCCACACTGTCCCATCACACACTCCCGGGGTCAAATACAGAGTGAATCTCCCTCCACACCGTCCCATCACACACTCCCGGGGTCAGACACAGAGTGAATCTCCCTCCGCACCGTCCCATCACACACTCCCGGGGTCAGACACAGAGTGAATCACCCTCCACACCGTCCCATCACACACTCCCGGGGTCAGACACAGAGTGAATCTCTCTCCACACCGTCCCATCACACACTCCCGGGGTCAGACACAGAGTGAATCTCCCTCCACACCGTCCCATCACACACTCCCGGGGTCAGACACAGAGTGAATCACCCTCCACACCGTCCCATCACACACTCCCGGGGTCAGACACAGAGTGAATCTCTCTCCACACCGTCCCATCACACACTCCCGGGGTCAGACACAGAGTGAACCTCCCTCCACACCGTCCCTTCACACACTCCCGGGGTCAGACACAGAGTGAATCTCTCTCCACACCGTCCCATCACACACTCCCGGGGTCAGACACAGAGTGAATCTCCCTCCTCACCGTCCCATCACACTCTCCCGGGTCGGACACAGAGTGAATCTCCCTCCTCACCGTCCCATCACACACTCCCGGGGTCAGACCCAAAGTGAATCTCCCTCCACACCGTCCCATCACACACTCCCGGGGTCAGACACAGAGTGAATCTCCCTCCACACCGTCCCATCACACACTCCCGGGGTCAGACACAGAGTGAATCTCCCTCCACACCGTCCCATCACATACTCCCGGGGTCAGACACAGAGTGAAACTCCCTCCACACCGTCCCATCACATACTCCCGGGGTCAGACACAGAGTGAATCTCCCTCCACACCGTCCCATCACACACTCCCGGGGTCAGACACAGAGTGAATCTCCCTCCACACCGTCCCATCACACACTCACGGGGTCAGACACAGAGTGAAACTCCCTCCACACTGTCCCATCACACACTCCCGGGGTCAAATACAGAGTGAATCTCCCTCCACACCGTCCCATCACACACTCCCGGGGTCAGGCACAGAGTGAATCTCCCTCCGCACCGTCCCATCACACACTCCCGGGGTCAGACACAGAGTGAATCTCCCTCCGCACCGTCCCATCACACACTCCTGGGGTCAGACACAGAGTGAATCACCCTCCACACCGTCCCATCACACACTCCCGGGGTCAGACACAGAGTGAATCTCCCTCCACACCGTCCATTCACACACTCCCGGGGTCAGACACAGAGTGAATCACCCTCCACACCGTCCCATCACACACTCCCGGGGTCAGACACAGAGTGAATCTCTCTCCACACCGTCCCATCACACACTCCCGGGGTCAGACACAGAGTGAACCTCCCTCCACACCGTCCCTTCACACACTCCCGGGGTCAGACACAGAGTGAATCTCTCTCCACACCGTCCCATCACACACTCCCGGGGTCAGACACAGAGTGAATCTCCCTCCACACCGTCCCATCACACA
Source organism: Hypanus sabinus (assembly GCF_030144855.1). Classification (NCBI taxonomy): domain Eukaryota; kingdom Metazoa; phylum Chordata; class Chondrichthyes; order Myliobatiformes; family Dasyatidae; genus Hypanus; species Hypanus sabinus. The sequence continues at coordinate 8,155 of NW_026780908.1, forward strand.
CTCCAGGGGTCAGACACAGAGTGAACCTCCCTCCACACCGTCCCATCACACACTTCCGGGGTCAGACACAGAGTGAATCTCCCTCCACACCGTCCCATCACACACTCCTGGGGTCAAATACAGAGTGAATCTCCCTCCTCACCGTCCCATCACACACTCCAGGGGTCAGACACAGAGTGAATCTCCCTCCTCACCGTCCCATCACACACTCCCGGTGTCAGACACAGAGCGAATCTCCCTCCTCACCGTCCCATCACACACTCCCGGGGTCAGACACAGAGTGAATCCCCCTCCACACCGTCCCATCACACACTCCCGGGGTCAGACACAGAGTGAATCTCTCTCCACACCGTCTCATCACACACTCCCGGGGTCAGACACAGAGTGAATCTCCCTCCTCACCGTCCCATCACACACTCCCGGGGTCAGTCACAGAGTGAAACTCCCTCCACACTGTCCCATCACACACTCCCGGGGTCAGACACAGAGTGAATCTCCCTCCACATCGTCCCATCACACACTCCCGGGGTCAGACACAGAGTGAATCTCCCTCCACACCGTCCCATCACACACTCCCGGGGTCAGACACAGAGTGAATGTCCCTCCACACCGTCCCATCACACACTCCCGGGGTCAGACACAGAGTGAATCTCCCTCCACACCGTCCCATCACACACTCCCGGGGTCAAATACAGAGTGAATCTCCCTCCACACCATCCCATCACACACTCCTGGGGTCAGACACAGAGTGAATCTCCCTCCACTCCGTCCCATCACACACTCCCGGGGTCAGACACGGAGTGAATCTCCCCCCGCGGGCCCTCGCCGCGTGTAACTGCTCCCCTCTGTCCCGGACACAGTTGGCGGGAGGGTCAACCTTGACGATTTCGTGGACCTTATGGCCCCGAGGCTGCTGAAGGAGACTGCGCAGATGGTGGGAGTGAAGGAGTTGAAATATGCTTTTAAAGAGGTTTGTGATCTCTGGGAGAGGCCCGTCCTCTCTGTCACCTCGCCCCTCCGCTTCGCCTCCCCTCCTCTCTCCTCCAATCTCTGCCCCACGCCCCCCCATCACTTCTCCTCTCTCCCCAGGCAGTCCAGTCTCCTTCTCACCCCCACCCGTGTCTAACTCCCCCAGCCTCTCACCCCCCAGTCTCTCTGGCCCACACTTTGCCCTTTCACCCCCAGTCTCCCTCTCACCGCCCCAGTGTCTAACTCCCCCAGCCTCTCTCCCCCAGTCTCCCTCTCACCCCCCAGTGTCTAACTCCCCCAGCCTCTCTCCCCCAGTCTCCCTCTCACCCCCCAGTGTCTAACTCCCCCAGCCTCTCTCCCCCAGTCTCCCTCTCACCCCCCCAGTGTCTAACTCCCCCATCCTCTCTCCCCCAGTCTCCCTCTCACCCCCCAGTGTCTAACTCCCCCAGCCTCTCTCCCCCAGTCTCCCTCTCACCCCCCCAGTGTCTAACTCCCCCAGCCTCTCTCCCCGTCTCCCTCTCACCCCCCCAGTGTCTAACTCCCCCATCCTCTCTCCCCCAGTCTCCCTCTCACCCCCCAGTGTCTCACTCCCCCAGCCTCTCTCCCCCAGTCTCCCTCTCACCCCCCCAGTGTCTAACTCCCGCAGCCTCTCTCCCCGTCTCCCTCTCACCCCCCCGTGTCTAACTCCCCCAGCCTCTCTCCCCCACTCTCACCCCCCAGTGTCTAACTCCCCCAGCCTCTCTCCCCCAGTCTCCCTCTCACCCCCCAGTGTCTAACTCCCCCAGCCTCTCTCCCCCAGTCTCCCTCTCACCCCCCCAGTGTCTAACTCCCCCAGCCTCTCTCCCCCAGTCTCCCTCTAACCCACCAGTGTCTAACTCCCCCAGCCTCTCTCCCCCAGTCTCCCTCTCACCCCCCAGTCTAACTCCCCTAGCCTCTCTCCCCCAGTCTCCCTCTCACCCCCCAGTGTCTAACTCCCCCAGCCTCTCTCCCCCAGTCTCCCTCTCACCCCCCAGTGTCTAACTCCCCCAGCCTCTCTCCCCCAGTCTCCCTCTCACCCCCCAGTGTCTAACTCCCCCAGCCTCTCTCCCCCAGTCTCCCTCTCACCCCCCAGTGTCTAACTCCCCCAGCCTCTCTCCCCCAGTCTCCCTCTCACCCCCCAGTGTCTAACTCCCCCAGCCTCTCTCCCACAGTCTCCCTCTCACCCCACAGTGTCTAACTCCCCCAGCCTCTCACCCCCCAGTCTCCCTCTCACCCCACAGTGTCTAACTCCCCCAGCCTCTCACCCCCAGTCTCCCTCTCACCCCCAGTGTCTAACTCCCCCAGCCTCTCACCCCCCAGTCTCTCTGGCCCTCACTTTGCCCTCTCACCCAGTCTCCCTCTCACCCCCGTGTCTAACTCCCCCAGCCTCTCACCCCCCAGTCTCCCTCTCACCCCCCCAGTGTCTAACTCCCCCAGCCTCTCACCCCCACAGTGTCTAACTCCCCCAGCCTCTCACCCCCCAGTCTCCCTCTCACCCCCCCAGTGTCTAACTCCCCCAGCCTCTCACCCCCCAGTCTCTCTGGCCCTCACTTTGCCCTCTCACCCCCAGTCTCCCTCTAACCCCCCAGTGTCTAACTCCCCAGCCTCTCTCCCCCAGTCTCCCTCTCACCCCCCAGTGTCTAACTCCCCCAGCCTCTCTCCCCAGTCTCCCTCTCACCCCCCCAGTGTCTAACTCCCCCAGCCTCTCTCCCCCAGTCTCCCTCTCACCCCCCCAGTGTCTAACTCCCCCAGCCTCTCTCCCCCAGTCTCCCTCTCACCCCCCCAGTGTCTAACTCCCCCAGCCTCTCTCCCCCAGTCTCCCTCTCACCCCCGTGTCTAACTCCCCCAGCCTCCTCCCCCACAGTCTCTCTGGCCCTCACTTTGCCCTCTCACCCCCAGTCTCCCTCTAACCCCCCAGTGTCTAACTCCCCCAGCCTCTCTTCCCCAGTCTCCCTCTAACCCCCCAGTGTCTAACTCCCCCAGCCTCTCTCCCCCAGTCTCCCTCTCACCCCCCAGTGACTAACTCCCCCAGCCTCTCTCCCCAGTCTCCCTCTCACCCCTCCAGTGTCTAACTCCCCCAGTCTCCCTCTCACCCCCCAGTGTCTAACTCCCCCAGCCTCTCTCCCCCAGTCTCCCTCTCACCCCCCCCAGTGTCTAACTCCCCCAGCCTCTCTCCCCCAGTCTCCCTCTCACCCCCGTGTCTAACTCCCCCAGCCTCTTCTCCCCCACAGTCTCTCTGGCCCTCACTTTGCCCTCTCACCCCCAGTCTCCCTCTAACCCCCCAGTGTCTAACTCCCCCAGCCTCTCTTCCCCAGTCTCCCTCTAACCCCCCAGTGTCTAACTCCCCCAGCCTCTCTCCCCCAGTCCTCCCTCTCACCCCCCCAGTGACTAACTCCCCCAGCCTCTCTCCCCAGTCTCCCTCTCACCCCCCCAGTGTCTAACTCCCCCAGCCTCTCTCCCCCAGTCTCCCTCTCACCCCCCCCAGTGTCTAACTCCCCCAGCCTCTCTCCCCAGTCTCCCTCTCACCCCCCAGTGTCTAACTCCCCCAGCCTCTCTCCCCCAGTCTCCCTCTCACCCCCCAGTGTCTAACTCCCCCAGCCTCTCTCCCCCAGTGTCTAACTCCCCCAGCCTCTCTCCCCCACAGTCTCTCTGGCCCTCACTTTGCCCTCTCACCCCCAGTCTCCCTCTAACCCCCCAGTGTCTAACTCCCCCAGCCTCTCTTCCCCAGTCTCCCTCTAACCCCCCAGTGTCTAACTCCCCCAGCCTCTCTCCCCCAGTCTCCCTCTCACCCCCCCAGTGACTAACTCCCCCAGCCTCTCTCCCCAGTCTCCCTCTCACCCCCCCAGTGTCTAACTCCCCCAGCCTCTCTCCCCCAGTCTCCCTCTCACCCCCCCAGTGTCTAACTCCCCCAGCCTCTCTCCCCCAGTCTCCCTCTCACCCCCCAGTGTCTAACTCCCCCAGCCTCTCTCCCCCAGTCTCCCTCTCACCCCCCAGTGTCTAACTCCCCCAGCCTCTCTCCCCCAATCTCCCTCTCACCCCCTCAGTGTCTAACTCCCCCAGCCTCTCTCCCCCACAGTCTCTCTGGCCCTCACATCACCCTCTCTCCCCCACCTTCCCCCCCACCAGCCTCTCTCACTCTCTGCTGCACAATTCTCCCAAATCAACAATGCTAACATAGAAAATAGGTGCAGGAGTAGGCCATTCGGCCCTTCGAGCCTGCACCGCCATTCAGTATGATCATGGCTGATCATCCGACTCAGAACCCTGTACCTGCTTTCTCTCCATACCCCGATCCCTTTAGCCACAAGGGCCATATCTAACTCCCTCTTAAATATCGCCAATGAACCGGCCTCAACTGTTTCCTGTGGCAGAGAATTCCACAGATTCACCACTCTCTGTGTGAAGAAGTTTCTCTTCATCTTGGTCCTAAAAGGCTTCCCCTTTATCCTTAAACTGTGACCCCTCGTTCTGGACTTCCCCAACATCGGGAACAATCTTCCTGCATCTAGCCTGTCCAATCCCTTTAGAATTTTACACATTTCAATAAGATCCCCCCTCAATCCTCTAAATTCCAGTCAGTATAATCCTAGTCGATCCAGTCTTTCTTCATACGAAAGTCCTGCCATCCCAGGAATCAATCTGGTGAACCTTCTCTGTACTCACTCTATGGCAAGAATGTCTTTCCTCAGATTAGGGGACCAGAACTGCACACAATACTCGAGGTGCGGTCTCACCAAGGCCTTGTACAACTGCAGTAGAACCTCCCTGCTCCTGTACTCAAATCCTTTTGCTATGAATGCCAACATACCATTTGTCTTTTTCACAGCCTGCTGTACCTGCATGCCCACCTTCAATGACTGGTGTACAATGACACCCAGGTCTCGTTGCATCTCCCCTTTTCCTAATTAGCCACCGTTCAGATAATAATCTGTTTTCCTGTTCTTGCCACCAAAGTGGGTACACTCGTTTATCCAGATTAAACTGCATCTGCCATGAACTTGCCCACTCACCTTTATCCTTAAACTGTGACCCCTGTGACAACACTTCTTGCCTTAACGCACTTAGAGTACTCTTAGTGGTTTTGGGACCATCAGCGAAGGAAACAACTGCAGGCGTTGGCGAGGTATACGAGATTCCGGGAATGAAAGGGTTAATGTATCGGGAGCGATTCCATTGGCTGGAGTTCAGAAGAGCATATCACCGAAACCTTCGAAACATTGAAAGGATTAGAAACTGATTGTGCAGAGGATGTTGACTGTAGTGGGGGAGTCTAGGACCAGAGGACACAGATAGAATGGATGTGGAGAGGATGTTTCCTATAGTGGGGGAGTCTAGGACCAGAGGACACAGATAGAGTGGATGTGGAGAGGATGTTTCCTGAAGTGGGGGAGTCTAGGACCAGAGGACACAGATAGAGTGGATGTGGAGAGGATGTTTCCTGTAGTGGGGGAGTCTAGGGCCAGAGGACACAGACAGAGTGGATGTGGAGAGGATGTTTCCTATAGTGGGGGAGTCTAGGACCAGAGGACACAGACAGAGTGGATGTGGAGAGGATGTTTCCAATCGTGGGGGAGTCTAGGAGCAGAGGACACAGATAGAGTGGATGTGGAGAGGATGTTTCCTGTAGTGGGGGAGACTAGGACCAGAGGACACAGATAGAGTGGATGTGGAGAGGATGTTTCCTGTAGTGGGGGAGTCTAGGACCAGAGGACACAGATAGAGTGGATGTGGAGGGTATGTTTCCTGTAGTGGGGGAGTCTAGGACTTTGATGAGGCACATTAAAAGAGCTTTTTGATAGTCACGTGGACAAGGCAGGAGAGTGGGTTTGAGAGGGAGAACATGCTGGGAAGGTGGAACACTCTCGATGGGCTGGGGGAATAATTGTGCTCTGGTCTTGTGGTCTCCCTCAGCTGGACCGGAACGGCGATGGGACACTGTGCACCTCAGAGCTGGAGTACGCGGTAACCCAGATCCTGGGAGAAAAGTTAACCAAGGAGGAAATTCAGGAGGTTCTCCGGGACATCGACCTGAACGGGGACGGGCGAGTTGATTTTGATGGTATGATACAGTCCCATCACACAGTGAATCTCCCTCCACACCGTCCCATCACACACTCCCGGGGTCAGACACAGAGTGAATCTCCCTCCACACCGTCCCATCACACACTCCCGGGGTCAGACACAGAGTGAATCTCCCTCCACACCGTCCCATCACACACTCCCGGGGTCAGACACAGAGTGAATCTCCCTCCACACCGTCCCATCACACTCTCCCGGAGTCAGACACAGAGTGAATCTCCCTCCACACCGTCCCATCACACACTCCCGGGGTCAGACACAGAGTGAATCTCCCTCCTCACTGTCCCATCACACCCTCCCAGGGTCAGACACAGAGTGAAACTCCCTCCTCACAATCCCATCACACACTGCCGGGGTCAAACACAGAGTGAATCTCCCTCCACACTGTCCCATCACGTACTCCCGGGGTCAGACACAGAGTGAATCTCCCTCCACACCGTCCCATCACACACTCCCAGGGTCAGACACAGAGTGAATCTCCCTCCACACCGTACCATCATACACTCCCGGGGTGAAACACAATCTCCCTCCACTCCGTCCCATCACACACTCCCGGGGTCAGACACAGAGTGAATCTACCCCCACACCGTCCCCTCACACACTCCCAGGGTCAGACACAGAGTGAATCTCCCTCCTCACCGTCCCATCACACACTCCCGGGGTCAGACACAGAGTGAATCTCCCTCCACACCGTCCCATCACACACTCCCAGGGTCAAATACAGAGTGAATCTCCCTCCTCACCATCCCATCACACACTCCCGGGGTCAGACACAGAGTGAATCTCCCTCCTCACTGTCCCATCGCACCCTCCCAGGGTCAGACACAGAGTGAAACTCCCTCCTCACAATCCCATCACACACTGCCGGGGTCAAACACAGAGTGAATTTCCCTCCACACTGTCCCATCACGTACTCCCGGGGTCAGACACAGAGTGAATCTCCCTCCACACCGTCCCATCACACACTCCCGGGGTCAGACACAGAGTGAATCTCCCTCCACACCGTACCATCACACACTCCCGGGGTCAGGCACAGAGTGAATCTCCCTCCTCACAGTCCCATCACACACTCCCGGGGTGAGACACAGAGTGACTCTCCCTCCACACCGTCCCATCACACTTTCCCGGGGTCAGACACAGAGTGAAGCTCCCTCCGCACCGTCCCATCACACACTCCCGGGGTTGGACACAGAGTGAATCTCCCCCCACACCGTCCCATCACACACTCCCGGGGTCAGACACAGAGTGAATCTCCCCCCACACCGTCCCATCACACACTCCCGGGGTTGGACACAGAGTGAGGTTCCCCCTACACTGCCAGGTCATCGGGTAAGTAGTGGAGAGAGAGATCTCTGTTGCTCTGGCCAGTTTTCTGGGCAAAGTGACTCTCGGGTGCCGAGCTGTAAATCTGCGGTCCGGCCACTAGATGGCGGCCGATCTCCGAGGATGACGTGCAGGCCTCAGCAATGGCCGCCAGACAAAATGGCCTCCCTACCACAACATCAGACCTCATCTTAGCAAATAAAACAATATTCGGCTGGCATTCGAGCACAGGCTGGCCGGCAAATATCCAGGAAGTGAAGTACACGGGCAAAACGGACTGGAGGAACCCCGCAGGCCGGACAGCGTCCGTGAAAGAGGATGTTCCCGGCCCAGTCCCTTCCACGAGACTGCAAATGAACTGGGAAGAAATTTAAGGGCTGGCTGGGGTTTAGAGAAGCGAGGACGGATCGCTTGGAGGCCGGGTGGGTGGGAGAGGTCGAGGGCTGGAGCGGAAGGAATCTGATAGGGGCGGAGAGTGGACTGTGGGATAAAGGGGAAGGCGATGAGGCCATAGGAAACAGGGAGCAGGATCGGCCCACATCTGGTCACGGCTGATCCGTTTCCCCCTCGATCCCAATCTCCTAACTCCTCCTCATATCCCTTCACACCCTGACTGAACAGGAATCTATCAACCTCTGCCTTAAACATCCACTCTGAGTCCCCTGGTCCTAGACTCCCCCACTACAGGAAACATCCTCTTCACATCCACTCTATCTGTGTCCTCTGGTCCTAGACTCCCCCACTATAGGAAACATCCTCTCCACATCCACTCTATCTGTGTCCTCTGGTCATAGACTCCCCCACTACAGGAAACATCCTCTCCACATCCACACTCTCTGTGTCCTCTGGTCCTAGACTCCTCCACTATAGGGAACATCCTCTCCACATCCACTCTATCTGTGTTCTCTGGTCCTAGACTCCCCCACATAGGAAACATCCTCTCCACATCCACTCTATCTGTGTCCTCTGGTCCTAGACTCCCCCACTATAGGAAACATCCTCTCCACATCCACTCTATCTGTGTCCTCTGGTCCTAGACTCCCCCACTATAGGAAACATCCTCTCCACATCCACTCTATCTGTGTCCTCTGGTCCTAGACTCCCCCACTATAGGAAACATCTTCTCCACATCCACTCTCTCTGTGTCCTCTGGTCCTAGACTCCCCCACTACAGGAAACATTCTCTCCACATCCACTCTATCTGTGTCCTCTGTTCCTAGACTCCCCCACTACAGGAAACATCCTCTCCACATCCACTCTATCTGTGTCCTCTGGTCCTAGACTCCCCCACTATAGGAAACATCCTCTCCACATCCACTCTATCTGTGTCCTCTGGTCCTAGACTCCCCCACTATAGGAAACATCCTCTCCACATTAACTCTATCTGTGTCCTCTGGTCCTAGACTCCCCCACTATAGGAAACATCCTCTCCACATCCACTCTATCTGTGTCCTCTGGTCCTAGACTCCCCCACTATAGGAAACATCCTCTCCACATCCACTCTGTGTCCTCTGGTCCTAGACTCCCCCACTATAGGAAACATCCTCTCCACATCCACTCTGTGTCCTCTGGTCCTAGACTCCCCCACTATAGGAAACATCCTCTCCACATCCACTCTGTGTCCTCTGGTCCTAGACTCCCCCACTATAGGAAACATCCTCTCCACATCCACTCTATCTGTGTCCTCTGGTCTTAGACTCCGCCACTACAGGAAACATCCTCTCCACATCCACTCTATCTGTGTCCTCTGGTCCTAGACTCCCCCACTACAGGAAACATCCTCTCCACATCCACTCTATCGAGGCCTTTCAACCTTCGAGCGGTTTCGACACGATTCCCCGTCCCCCAATTCTTCTGAACTCCAGCGAGTCCAGACCCAGAGCCCTCGTACGTTAGCCCTTTCACTCCCAGAATCGTCCTTGTGAACCTCCTCTGTACCCTCTGCAGTTTCAGCACATCCTTTCTCAGTGAAGACTGCTGGCGAGTGAGGCTCCACCAGTGCTTTGTAAATCCTTGACATTTCGTCCTTGCTTTCCTCTCGAAACAGAAGCTCCCACGGCATTTGCCTTCTCAACACCGACTCGAACTGCAAGTCAGCCTTTAGGGAGTCCCAAGCCCCTCTGGAGCTCGGGTTTCTGAATTCTCTCCCCGCGTGGAACAACCGTCTACTCTCTTCCTCCGGCCGTGACCGTACCCTGCGTTCCCTTCTTTGCCTGTTCCCCTTGTCCGTCGGAGTCCCTCTGCAGGACCCCCCCCTCCCTCAGAACCACTTGTCCCTCCGCCTCTCCTCGCAGCATCCACAAAGCCATCAGTTCCCTCATCCGTGAATTGGCCCCAACACTGGCCCCTGAGGAACTCCACTCGTCCCCAGCAGGGAACCAGACAGGGCTCCCATTGTTCCCACTCGTTGTGACTTGCAAAGAACACTGAGGCTGTCTACAAGAAGGGTCAGAGCCGTCTCTACTTCCCGAGGAGACTGAGGTCCTTTAACATCTGCCGGACGATGCCGAGGATGTTCTACCAGTCTGCGATGGCCAGTGCTATCGTGTTTGCTGTTGTGTGCTGGGGCAGCAGGCTGAGGGTAGCGGACACCAACAGAATCAACAAACTCATTCGTAAGGCCAGTGACGTTGTGGGGGTGGAACTGGACTCTCTGACGGTGGCGTCTGAAAAGAGGATGCTGTCCAAGTTGCATGCCATCTTGGACAATGACTCCCATCCACTCCATAATGTACTGGTTAGGCACAGGAGTACATTCAGCCAGAGACTCACTCCACCGAGATGTAACACTGAGCGTCATAGGAAGTCATTCCTGCCCGTGGCCCTCAAACTTTACAACTCCTCCCTCGGAGTGTCAGACACCCTGAGCCAATAGGCTGGTCCTGGACTTATTTCCACTTGGCATGGTTAACTTATTATTATTTAATTACTTATGGTTTTATATCGCTATATTTCTTCACTATTCTTGGTTGGTGCGACTGTAACGAAACCCAGTTTCCCTCGGGATCAATAAAGTATGTCTGTCTGTCAGAACATACAATGTAAATGGTAGGACAGTGAGGGGGGCAGTAGAACAGAGGGATCTGGGAGTACAGATACATAATTCCCTAAAAGTGCCGTCACAAGTAGATAGGGTTGTAAAGAGAGCTTTTGATACTTTGGCACACACTCACGGGGTCGGACACAGAGTGAATCTTCCTCCACACCGTCCCATCATACACTCCCGGGGTCAGACACAGAGTGAATCTCCCTCCACACCGTCCCATCACACACTCCCGGGGTCAGACACAGAGTGAATCTTCCTCCACACCGTCCCATCATACACTCCCGGGGTCAGACACTGAGTGAATCTCCCTCCGCACCGTCCCATCACACTCTCCGGGGGTCAGACACAGAGTGAATCTCCCTTACACCGTCCCATCACACTCCCGGGGTCAGACACAGACTGAATCTTCCTCCACACCGTCCCATCACACACTCCCGGGGTCAGAGACAGAGTGAATCTCCCTCCACACCGTCCCATCACGTACTCCCTGGGTCAGACACAGAGTGAATCTCCCTCCACACCGTCCCATCACACACTCCTGGGGTTGGACACAGAGTGAGTCTCCCTCCACACCGTCCCATCACACACTCCCGGGGTCAGACACAGAGTGAATCTCCCTCCACACCGTCCCATCACACACTCCCGGGGTCAGACACAGAGTGAATCTCCCTCCACACCGTCCCATCACACACTCCCGGGGTCAGACACAGAGTGAAACTCCCTCCACACTGTCCCATCACACACTCCCGGGGTCAGTCACAGAGTGAAACTCCCTCCACACTGTCCCATCACACACTCCCGGGGTCAGACACAGAGTGAATCTCCCTCCACACCGTCCCATCACACAATCCCGGGGTCACACACGGAGTGAATCTCCCTCCACACCGTCCCATCACACCCTCCCGGTGTCAGACACGGAGTGAATCTTCCTCCACACCGTCCCATCACACACTCCCGGGGTCAGACACAGAGTAAATCTCCCTCCACACCGTCCCATCACACACTCCCGGGGTCAGACACAGAGTGAATCTCCCTCCACACCGTCCCATCACACACTCCCGGGGTCAGACACAGAGTGAATCTCCCTCCACACCGTCCCATCACACACTCCCGGGGTCAGACACAGAGTGAATCTCCCTCCACACCGTCCCATCACACACTCCCGGGGTCAGACACAGAGTGAAACTCCCTCCACACTGTCCCATCACACACTCCCGGGGTCAGACACAGAGTGAATCTCCCTCCACACCGTCCCATCACACAATCCCGGGGTCAGACACAGAGTGAATCTCCCTCCACACCGTCCCATCACATACTCCCGGGGTCAGACACAGAGTGACTCTCCCTCCACACCGTCCCATCACACACTCCCGGGGTCAGACACAGAGTGAATCTCCCTCCACACCGTCCCATCACACACTCCTGGGGTCAGACACAGAGTGAATCTCCCTCCACACCGTCCCATCACACACTCCCGGGGTCAGACACACAATGAATCTCCCTCCACACCGTCCCATCACACACTCCCGGGGTCAGACACAGAGTGAATCTCCCTCCACACCGTCCCATCACACACTCCCGGGGTCAGACACAGAGTGAATCTCCCTCCACACCGTCCCATCACACACTCCCGGGGTCAGACACAGAGTGAATCTCCCTCCACACCGTCCCATCACATACTCCCGGGGTCAGACACAGAGTGACTCTCCCTCCACACCGTCCCATCACACACTCCCGGGGTCAGACACAGAGTGAATCTCCCTCCACACCGTCCCATCACACACTCCTGGGGTCAGACACAGAGTGAATCTCCCTCCACACCGTCCCATCACACACTCCCGGGGTCAGACACACAATGAATCTCCCTCCACACCGTCCCATCACACACTCCCGGGGTCAGACACAGAGTGAATCTCCCTCCACACCGTCCCATCACACACTCCCGGGGTCAGACACAGAGTGAATCTCCCTCCACACCGTCCCATCACACACTCCCGGGGTCAGACACAGAGTGAATCTCCCTCCTCACCGTCCCATCACACACTCCCGGGGTCAGACACAGAGTGAAACTCCCTCCACACCGTCCCATCACACACTCCCGGGGTCAGACACGGAGTGAATCTCCCTCCACACTGTCCTATCAGACACTCCCGGGGTCAGACACAGAGTGAATCTCCCTCCACACCGTCCGATCACTCACTCCCGGGGTCAGACACAGAGTGAATCTCCCTCCTCACCGTCCTGTATGGAGCCTTCATTGCTCTTTTCTCGGTGTAACAAACTTATTTTTTCTGTCCGACAGAGTTTGTGATGATGCTGTCTGTTCGTTAGTCCTTTGGTCAGCGGTCAGCGGGAAGCGGAGGGAGAGGAGCATCGGAAACGCACACCCGACCCCCCCCCACCCCCGTAGGAACTGTACCTGGTCACACTGAAAATAAATTACTCACAAAATCTCTGTGTCTGTGTGTGAGAGAGGGGGGGAGTGGGAGACAAGAGGATAGAGGAGGGAAAACAGAGAGAGAGTGAGGGGAGGGCTGAGAGGGTCGGGGAAGATGGGCGTGTGAGGCAGAGGGAAGGGTGTGAGGTTGTGAGCAGGAGGGAGGGTTGTGGTGGAGCGAGAGGGTAGTGAGGGACAGGGAGTGTTGCAAGGGAGATGGAGGTGTGTGGAGTGGGAGGGTTGCGAGGGAGAGGGAGGTGTGTGAGGGATAGGGAGGGTAGTGAGGGAGAG
>NW_026780909.1:0-21296 GCF_030144855.1 Hypanus sabinus
GCTGCTTGAAATTCAGCTCAGAATCTGTTTCATGTCTGTTGTCAGCGATTTATTAGAATTTAGGATAAATAGTCTTAATCGAGCTATTATATCGTATTCTTTCATTGTTTTTGTGATTATGGTTAACTGATTTTATTTCAATGATATTTCTAAAATATATCCATGACCGTCCAGTTCAATTGAGGACTGTTTCCTGAACAACATTCCTTCCTGCAAACCAATAAACTTGCAATGCATTTGAAACATTTATCTTTCTGTGTTTTCCTCTGCACCCTGTCTATACATTATACCACCTGTATTGTGTACTACCAACTCGTCCGTCGAGAAGCTCCACTGGACAAATTCCCTTTGCCTCCCTGTTCAGTAGTACAGTATTCGTGTTTGTTTGTTTGTTTGCTTTTTTTGTGCAGATAGATCTCTATTCATTAAGGAAATCGGTGTTTATGTCCCGGGATACCTTGCTAATATGTGACATCTCATTGCTCTGCACCATCGTAATTTATCAGCCCATTGATCAGGCTTTGAGAAGAGACTCTTTATTCATCTCTACTGATTTCCAAATATAGGCATTCTTTAAATGCTCCTTTAGAATTCCACATTCCATTCAGACAGTAATGTTGACCAATGTTCAGTTCTGCATATATCTCAATCACACACTATTAAGCTGTCCGTCGATTTCACATCAAAACAATATCGAACAATACAGTATTGAGACAATTGACTCCTGAAGAGGAAGAATTATTGATAACTGATCTCTGTATTCAATGTGCAATCGAAGCTTAATATTGATTTATTCAGAAACCGGTTACTCACCAGAACATTTCAGACTGACATCGTTCTTGTGGTTGCAATTCTCATTACTTGAAGAATATGGACAGTCGCACAGGCTCGACTCATTTCCTTTACATTTAAGGACTCTGTCCCATACGGATTCGTTTCCCTCTCCATAATACGCTCCCCCAACACAGAAACAGCGACTCCGCATTGAAGTTGATAGCACACCACGTTAGTATTATTCATATCCCAGTGCAGGTCACACACAGTTCCCCATTTTTCACCGAGCTGCTCTTCCAGTCTTCCCGAGCATTTGTCATATCCGGACACCAATCATGCAGTTCTGTGACTTGAGAAAGATGTGAAGAACAAACATTACAGTTAAAGTTATTACAATGTACAGTCAAATTATATTGCATTTATCATTTATCAAGTTCCAAAGCGTGGCGTTCCAATCTGATATGTGGGAAATGGCCTTATTATCCGCCAATAAATTGTAGCGACCGTACGTATTTCTCGTGACTTCATTTTAACTGAACATGCATGTTCCAAGCTGAGTTCCAAGCAGGTGCCTACGGTATGTTCGCCCTTCGATCGGCATTATCTAATTTAATATCCTGATATCAGAACTCCGCAAAAAAAGTCCCATTTTTTCTACAGTCAAGGCCAAATGGATGATCGTTCCCTAAATAAGGTACTTGGAGTTCTTCAACAGACTCTGTTACCTCGCTGTAACGTTGCTGACCGGAATTGGAAAACGTTGTTTCCGTACCACCCTTCACTGCGACCCTGTCCCATACTCACATTGGATCTGTAGAAATATTGCAAAGTATTCCTCCTTATGTTTCAGTAATTTCCCTCAGCAACACTTTTCCTTGTTCCCCTCCTCTTCCTTCATTGAGGAAGTCTTTGAAAAATAGGGTACGGAAATAAGATTTTCCGACCGTCTCCTCCATGCTCATCAGGACGTCGACCTCAACTAACCATTTTTCTTCTTTTACTCCATATCAATCCAAATATTTCCTACTCAGGGACCTGTTCCTGTGTCTGTCAAATTACATAAATATATCAATCGCTGTTGTTACCACAGGCTGATCATGCAATATGCACAACTTTCTCTGTGTAAAACAATTATCTCTCGTCCCTTTTAGCCGGCCGAATGCGACTAACAGCATTCAATCTATTTGTAGAATACTCCATCTTTGGAGAAACACTCTGATACACTGCCCTGTACTGCAATTTTATAAACCTCAAAACCGTAAGCTCTCAGTCATCTTCAGTTAATATCATTGAATATTATCGAAAGATTATTTTATTTCAAACTGTCTAGTTCTGGGAGACTGTAACTGATTATTCTAAACGCTTTGCTGCATCCTTTTCAGTTTAAGAACAGTTGTCCCATGTTGAGGCGATCAGAACTGCACATGATCCCAAAAAGTGAATTGGAAACAATATCGCACTGATATCCGTACTGAGGTCCCCACAGCTGCATTGGACCTCCCGGCCAATGAAGCCAAACATAGCCTATGCCTTGCTCTGAACTGGTCTGCTTCTCCAGTGCTCCGGTAAAGAATAGTGTTCGCTTCCTCTCTCCTTGTATTCATCAAAACGTTAGCACTACTTACGCTCCGCCTTTCTTAGCTTCCCAAAATATATCTCTTTGCAATGATCAGCTTTAAATTCCAACGGATATGCCTTTATACATCTTCCAATTTGATGTATATCAGATTTTACCAGTGGAGAACTTTCTTGTCTATCTACCATACCAATTGTTTGGACGTCACTACGCTTTTCGGAATCATGCCATCTGGATTGCAATTCATTCGCTGACACAATGTAAATGAAATTCTGCTGAAGGAGTGCAAAACTTATTGAACAACTACTCTAACACCCTCTCCAATAAAACGCGGTGTACTATCACCAATAAATGTTGAACTACCTCACTCTTGATCACAGGTGGTAACACCATTGCTACCCGTTTGACATGCGGGTTAAAGATTAAAGTAAAATCCAAAACATTTACAACCTTGCACTCGCCAATCTGCACGATTTGCTTTATGTACTATAAAATGCTGTATAAAATAAACTAAATCAAATTCTTTACACCCGGCTTCCCACGGATGGAGCCATACTGATTATCCCGATCCAAATTAGCCCCGTCTCGGTATCCTTCCCAGTAATTTAACATACACTGATGTTAGAGTCACCAGTCTTCAGGTCCTGGGCTCTTACATACAGTCCTTCATAGATAAAGGAAAGGCTTATACAGCCAGAAATCATTTGCTGATTCACACACGGCTAATTAGAGGACACCTATCAGCTATACGCAATATTAACATTGGAGTATTTGATCTCTGTTGGCGTATTAGAGATGTCATTCAGTCTGTCAGGGCAATATCTCCATAACGTCCCATTTAATTTAAGTATTTGTCGTGTTTTAATACGATGAGAAGATCTGATTGTCTTTCCTTCTGATAACTTATTTAGTTCTGTTAGGTCATCTTTCACTTTTATTTTCCTTTGGCCCACAAGCATCGAATTTCTCCAGCCGCCATTACAAAAACCCAACGTTTTAGGCAGATTCTTTATTGATCTCTTCTTCATCGCCGTTAACAAATTCTTATGCTTCTGACAAAACAGTAAACAGGACAGCATACAATACTCCAATTGTGGCCGACCCAGTGAGGTATAATGTTATGTCATGACGAGTCAAAACTTTTTATGCTTCCTTGTTATCAAGAAGGCAAAAATCCATCTGGAATCGCAGGCCCACTGTCCATCCGAGGTGACTTAGCTTTATGTATAGCAAAAATTGTCAATATGTCACCTAGTCTATTACTTGTTTTGTATGTCCTTTCCCCGTCATCTATAATAAACTGCATTGCCTCACATTTTTCCGATCAATCTTTCAATGTTCTAACCCACCTTCAATTTATTATTTTCCCACCTGTAGCCGAAGATAATATTTCTTTCCAGCAGTATCTTCCTGTCATCTGCATATATTTATCATAACACCAAGATTTATACCCAGATCATTCATATAGATGACTGTTACGTGGATGTGAAACGGAGTCGGGGGGGGGGGGGGGGGGGTGGGAATAAAAACACAATTTATTAACACTGAAGCAGAAACATGGAAAATTAATCAAGCGACCAACCTCAAATAAAGTCAACGGAGCTCTGCGACGATAGCTCCCAAACGGTTAAACTTAGGAACAATTCTTAACAGAGTCTTACTGGATCACATTCCAAGAATGTCAGCTCAGAAAGATTCAAAGGATTCACGGTGTAATTGAAAGGAGAGACTTTTAGTTTTGAAGTGTAGCAAAGTGACGATCTTGAAGACGGAAATTCAATTCAGCGAAGAAGCGAGTCTGGCAGAGATACTCCAAAACCATCAACGTAACTTTCCGAAGGGGATTT
Source organism: Hypanus sabinus (assembly GCF_030144855.1). Classification (NCBI taxonomy): domain Eukaryota; kingdom Metazoa; phylum Chordata; class Chondrichthyes; order Myliobatiformes; family Dasyatidae; genus Hypanus; species Hypanus sabinus. The sequence continues at coordinate 4,198 of NW_026780909.1, forward strand.
TTCAGACCCACAGTACCTCTCGAAAGTTTATCTCACAAGCTGTCACCGTACCTTTGCACTGGTTGCGAGTTCACGATGCGGTCTGCTTTGGAGAGTGCACGAAGATTCTACAAAGAATGAGAATTTAACCACCTAACTGACTTAAGAAATCCCTTTTCTAGGATTGGCCACCACAAACACTACGTTTTGTAGGGGTCACCAACGTGGTTGCCAAAGTATCCCCGTTTGGCTTAGGAAATGTCGGTAACCCCAAAATGCACAGCGTTATCGACTACCTGCTCCCTTTTGAGATCGATCGGAGCTGGCACTCTTCATTCCCAGTAACGACGCTACTGTCCAAATACAACGACTCTCCACCAAAGTGGGTCTCTCCCAAAGCGTGTCTCAACGTGTCTCTCCGGAGCAATCTGCGCGGCTGCTATTATACTGTTGGGATACGTCATCGGCTGACAGTACAGGAAACAAAGTGACAGATTTCCAGAAGATCATGTGCTATTCCAAGAATTGATACTGGTGTAAATCACACACAGATTTCCAGTACAGCACGTACAGTGCAAGGTGTTGAAACTCGGGTGCATTACACAGGTGTTGCAACTGGGGTTCATAACACCTCCCACCAAGGAGAGAAAATTGTCATCCATCAGGAGCAAAATTTTAACTACAATTTACACAAAATATAATTGTACATAAATCTAAAATGTACCATACATAGAAGGTTATCATACAGCACTCGACAAACTAATGTATTGCACGTGTGTATACAGATACCAAATTTCACTCCGTTAAACAAAAATACTTTGCAAATTGAACATCAGGACAAACAGTCGGCAATTATATAATTTTTACCTTTAATATGAGTAAATGATAGATCATAATTTTGTAGAAGCAGCTCCTGTTGTATTCAAAATGGCATTTTGTCAACCATTTTCTCTTTTGTACTTCACGACAGAACAGTTAGATATCAGGTGACCAGCTTGCTTACCAGCTCCAAAGACTGTCTGAAATTTCACAGGACCCAACTTATCACACGTATTAACATTGCAAAAATTTCCAAACAAGTTATTTGGTCCAACAACACAACTTTTAGTTCCACAGATTTCCTTAGTAACCCCTATAAACGGCATCTCTCAGTCAAAACAACACCGAACCCTTTCTATTCAACCCACAACCATGAGGTTGTTTATCTTGAAATTCCTAAGTGTAGTTAAACAAATTAACAGGCACTCTTTCGGCAGACCACGGCTCCTTCAGCAAATTCAAAGGTTTTGAAACCAATTCGGACTTCTCAGGCTTTTACGGAGTTTCAACACAATATTCAGCATCCTGCATATTTACAGATGTTTCAACAACCTGAACACAGACAATTAGAAATGCCTCCTCTTCTTCGCCTTCAACGCTAGTCCCTGTTTCAGATTCTAATTCACCCTGATAATCCCAGTTACATTCGTGAAAGCTCTCATTCGGGATAAACTTGACCTTATACCTTAAAGCAAACTCAACTGCCAGTTCAGCCGACTCTTATAATCTGGTAGCTTCCTTCTCATTCAAATGTTGCATTCATGTCATCAGAGAAGAAATTTCTTAAATTCCCCAATGGGAACCAACACATTCAAGTTGTCAAAATCATCATCCATATTTTTGGATAAGCACATTCTCAAAAAAGAAACACACAAGCACACAGATTTCTCATAGGCAAATTCTACATAAGTCTGATTCACAAATTTCTTAAGATTTCTACACCTTAGTCGATAAGCTTTTAACCAGCTCATAAGCCTTGAGTATAACGTGCTTCACAACATCATAATCAGCTACCTGTTCAACGGATAAAGCCGTATAAACTTGTTGTGCTTTAAACTTAAGTACGTTTTTTTAAACGGATTGGCTATATATCTTTCGGCCATTTTAAAATCTGAGCAAGTTTCTCAAAAGGTTGTAAGTACATATCAACATCCGCTTTATTAAATGGAGGAAACAATTCGACTTCTTTACTAGCGACAAACGGTTTCCTAACACGAGAAGCCTGATTCCCGGCCGTTAACCTCGCTATCGCTAGCTCAAATTCCGTCTTTTTATCTGCTTCTCTTTCCGTCACCTCTGTTTTAAATTTCTCCATCTTCAATTTTTCCAGTTGTAGCTGCAACTCAAGGTTACATACTGGAAACTTCACCAACACCTCCCCATCAAACACATTCGTAGCCACATAATGCTCAGCTAACTTCCTTTTAATCGCCGATTATGTCGTAGACGTTGTTATCCTGTAAGCTTCATCTTCTTAGAAATTTCCAGCACCTCACCCTTTTTCGCTTTTCCTAATGCCGCAAGGGAAGCTGATTCCAGAAAACTCCCAACGTCCATTTCTATTGAATTCCACACACAAACCAATTAAACAAAATAATCGGTATATCTCCTTTTCCCAATTAGATCGTTAATTATCCAATAATCTCCAAATTGGTTTAATCGCTGAACGTGCGCCGAATTTTATGTTACGTGGCATCAGCAGTATGTGGAACGGAGTCAGGGAATTACAGCAAAACCGAATGTATTAACACTTAAATAGAAACATGGAAATTTAAACAGGCGACTAACTTTAAACAAAGTTAACAGAACTGTGTGTCTATAGCTCCCAAACGGTTAAAATTGGGAACGATTCTTACTGGAGCACAGTCTTAGAATTTCAGTTCAGAAAGTCTCAAGGGATTCACAGGGGAATTGATAGGAGAGATATTTAGTTTTGAAGTGTACCGAAACGACAATCTTGAAGACGGAGATTCAATATACTGCGAAGAATCGAGTCTCGCAGCGGAACGCCAAAATGGCCACCGTAGCTTTCCGAAGGCGAATTTTCAGACACACAGTATCCCTCGAACGCGGATCTCACAAAGCGGCCACCGTACCTTTAGATTGGACGCGAGTTCACGATATGGTCTGCTTTGCAGAGTCTACGAAGAGTTCACAAGAAGTGAGAATTTCAACAGTAACTGACAGGAGAAATCCCTTCTATAGGACTGGTCACCACACACCCGAGGTCCGAGGTGTCATCAAAGAGGGTGCCAAAACTTTACGTTTGGATTACGAAATGTCAGACACCTCCGAAATGCACAGCGTTATCGACTACGCACTCCCTTTTGTGTTCAGTCGAAGATTTCACTCTTCACTCTCACTAACTACTCTGCTGTGCAAACACTACGACTCTCCACCAAAGTGGGTCTCTCCCAAACTGTCTCTCAAAGTGTGTCTTTCAGATTGTGTCTCTGGAGCAATCTGCGCGGCTGCTTTCATACTATTGGGATAGTGTCTTCCCGTGTCACTGCAAGAAAAATATCCACAGATTCTAGTAGATCACGTACTGTTCCAAGAATTGATACAGGGGTTCACAACACAGGTGTTCAAATTGGTGTTCGTAACATGACGCAAAAGAAACGATTCAGCACCAAATTCCGCTGAATTTGACACCGCTGGTCAAATTTGCTAAATAGAAAAGCATTCTTCAAACTTTCTCCTGTTGTTCAGTACATTGTATAACTGATTAGCCAGCTCAACTTTGAAACGATCCGTCTGAATTTTCAGAGAGATTACCAGGCGATGTTATGAAGAAGCAGCATTAGATTCACCTGTCTGCTATCATTAATATTCTCAGATATTCTTCAAACACTTAAACAAATCATTAAAACGTGATCACGCCCTTCAAAGCAATGACAAATAACCCTAATCCACAAATGCATTTTCAGTTATGCTTAACATGGATGAATACAAATATTGTCGTTCCGAGTACCAAACTTTTGTGCACTTTGTCAGACGACAATGAATAAGCCAGACTATAGTTGCCCACCAACCTCAACAGTTCAGCTATATTTTATAAAACGTATTTTCATACTTAAGCAACGCTGAAATGACTCAATTGCATTTTATTGAAACAAACACACAAGTTAACAATTCAGCAATTCTCATATCCGGGAAATATCCTAATATCTGGCCTTTCGTATGTAAATCAAAAGCATACATTTACCTGTCAAACGCGAAGAATTCACAGCTATAAGCTATAAGGGGAAACTTCTTTACTCAAAGAGTGGTAGCTGTGTGGAACGAGCTTCCAGTAGAAGTGGTCAAAGCAGGTTCGATTTTGTCATTTAAAAAAAATTGGTTAGGTATATTGACAGGAAAGGAATGGAGGGTTATGGGCTGAGTACAGGTAGGTAGGAAACCTACCTGATGAAAACCTCATCATACAGAAGAGGTATGGCAGCTGTTACACTTTAAAACCAGCTTGCTTCCATGTGGCAAACTTTGAAAATGACCTAGAGAGTGGAGGGAGGGGCAAGGGTGGGTGTGTGTGTGTGTGTGTGTGAGAGAGAGAGAGAGAGAGAGAGAGAGAGAGAGAGAGAGAGAGAGAGAGAGAGAGAGAGAGAGAGAGAGAGAGAGAGAGAGAGAGAGAGACAGAGAGAGAGAGAGAGAGAGAGAAAGACAGAGAGAGAGAGAGAGAGAGAGAGAGAGAGAGAGAGAGAGAGAGAGAGAGAGAGAGAGAGAGAGAGAGAGAGAGAGACTATCGCATTTATATGCACTTCTTGCTATTATTTAATTACCTTCACAGCAATGAGCACGATAATACGAAATTTAATTCGAACCTGACGGGGCTAATCGCCACATAAATTGGATTTAGTGCAAAGTAATATATGGAGAGCGGTCCGTGCCGGTATTTGATACCTGTGACATCCCGGGGTCCAGCAAAATAGCGATACCGCAGATACAAAAGCGTGACTTTTACCTTCACAAATGACGCCGACATCGTTTCCGTGTCTATAGTAGTCAAACGATTCATTTATTGTACACTCGCGGAAATTGTCCTCGCTGCCGTCACATGTAAGATCCTTCGTCAAAACTTGTCCGGATCCTTCCCCGAAGTCAGAATTTTCGAGGGTTTTCAGCACGGCGCCGCAAGTAAGCTCACGACACGCCACTTTCGAGGCCTGCGGATTCCAAAAATCGCGATGCACAGTCCACCAATACTACTTGTAGTAAATCTCCACTCTCCCGGCGCATCGACTGTTACCGTCCACCAAGCTTAACATCGGTCCTTCTGTAAAACAAAAAAAAAAACATAATTTATAATATAATAGGTCTGTGACGATTTAAGCCTCACCAAACATTACATTTTTCCATGAACAACGTGATGATCAATTGGGATATCAGGCTGTGGGAAATCCCTACTGAGCTTTTTAACATGACGAAAGTAGTCAATGGACTATTTAATGTAGGGAGAACCGAAAGTCAGTCGGTCATTCCAGGGATTGAAATGGGTGCCTCCGAGGAAAACAAGATGATCTGCTTCAAAGTTCGCTCTAGTTTGTTTTACAGCCGTGCTTAACAAATATTACTGGGATTTAAAAAATAAAAGTTTTACACGCCATAACACCTGCGCACAATTTTATGTATGTACATGTGCATAAATTTCAAACTGCGCGGAAACACCGGCTCTGTGTGCCTATGTTTTCAGTTACTGTGCGTCCGCACACTCACGCAGCTCAGAGGGAAAATTGATGCTAGCTCGTTTTTACTCTTCGGAAAGCTGTCGAAGGACTCCGTGTCAGTGCCCCGAATATACACAGTCCTCTGTAAACAGGCAAACGAACCTTGTTGCAGGTGTGCAGAATTTCAGAAACTGGACACTATCGGAGAAGAATCGAACTGAGCATTCACGTCAATGGAATGAATACGGAGGTTTTTTGTTTTTTTTTTCTAACGTTCAGGAATAACTACTGTCTCTGCCCACTGACTTGCATGATGTTTACTGATTGTCGTCATTCCATGAGAAGAAGAGTCGCATCTTAAGTCAATCCTCGGTAAGAATTAGTTTAACTAAAAAACAAGCACTTCTCTTACTGAGAATTTAGCGTGGTTACCTGACGGCTCGAGCTGAGGATACTCCCGGCGGCCTGAAAAAAAGGAATGTAGAATTAGATTTCCTAATGTGCTCCGGGACAGCTTCTTCCACCAGACCATCGGACTGATTAACTCACGCTGATATAAATTACATTGACTATTTAGGATAAATTATAATCAATTATTATGATTACACGTTACACATTTACATGGTGACGTAACGTAAAGTTGTTTACTCCTCATGTATGCGAAGATGTCATAAATAAAGTCAATTCATTTGCCTGTGATGTTAAGGGTCTGGTGTACTTGTGTGGTTAGGAAGTCATGGTTAGAGGGATATCATGTTAATATGCATTCAATATTAAAAATATCCGCCACATCACAATCGCAATCCCCACATTCTCCGGACCGCTTCAACTCCACCCCCGCCCACCCAGTACTGCCCTCCGACCGCTTTGATCCCATGTTGTGCTTGCATTTGTGGCTCTTAAGACGCCGCTGCGATTCTTACAATAAATATAAATTGAAAAGCAAAAGCCACATGAAGTTATCCCTTTGACTACCCCGTCCATCGAATCACACTGCTTGCTGCCACTCATCTATTTTCGGATACAAATCACGGGAAGTTAATCCTCCCACTAAACTTGCATAACATCCTTACATAAAATTGTTTTCTGTGTAAAAAACAACTTGAATGCGGATTAATGAGGTTACTCCGCCCAAAAATGAACCTGCTTTCCAATCTGTCCATTTAATCACTAAAAATTTAATTTGTCTGTTCGTATATGTTTCTGGATATTCATAGAATTATATTCTAATATTTATTTCTGTGCTTGTTAAAACTCTTGGTTAAGCAGCGTGAACGGATAACGATCTCATCCCAGTCGACGTGCCCTTTCAACTTTGCTCCAGGGAAAAGAACCGTCTGACGCATTGCTATTTTCTTGCTAACAAGTTGGAAATGCATGGTTATATGGATCAATTCAATGCCAATATTATAATTTGTGAACGTTGTTTAATCTATTTTCTCTGCTCGAATTCAATGACACTCTTCTACTTCTCGTTGCGCAACCCAAACCAGGCCGCACTGATTGGATTTGACGCAAACGGCACATTTCACTGTACATTTCGAACTACATGTGCAAGTAAACAATATTAATCATTTCTTTATTTTTCGCAACGGTTGAAAATTATCACCCCAGTTCAACTGCTGTTTAAACCTCTTCGCTGTGCATTGAGGGAAAATAAACTTTTAATTACTCTTAGCTGACGATAGGAAGTAAACCATTCAAGCTCTCTTGTCGAAGTTTATTTCTGAAGAACGATCAGTGTACTTCCTCTTCGCACTATTTTCAATCATCCTGTTCTTGGTACATATCAGGACATCCCAACAACTGCTCGATGCATGATTTTTTTTCCACTGTAGTATAGTTTCTGCCTTCCAGTTGGCTTAAAAATCATAAAAATCAGCAATCCATCACTTTTGGGAAGATACCAGAATTCCGGAAGAAACAGGCAGCTTATAAGAAAACCTACTCCTGATATCTAGCAGACAGCACCGTGGTTTAGAATCAAATATGCGTCTCTACAACTGCACAGTTGCAACACGATGAATTATCCGTAACGGATACTTGTAGTACGTTTCCATAAATGGTACACTGCATATCGAAAACGGAGATCATCGTTCTATTATAATCTCAATTACCCCCTTTGTGGATTAGCACATTCTCTATCTGACACTCGGGCTTTGCCAACTTCCCAAATGTATGTATCCTGTTAAGTTACTGAGAACTATAAATTCCACCTGGTACATGTGCAAAAGTCCATATTACATTAGAGCAGAATTAGCAGATTCTGACTGTCATTTCATCCTGACTGAAGCAATTTTCCTCTTTGCTGCATCTCCTGCCATCTTAACATATCACGTCATGCCATTGCCAGCAAAGAATATATCAACCTCCTCCTTAAATATGCATAAAGTCTTTGTTTACACCGCTGCCTAAGAAAAATAATTCCAGGAATTTTCCATTCACTAGCCAAAATAAATTCTTCTTCATATCCGTTTTCAAAGGCTGTGTTCTGTGGTTTTAGACTCTCACACCATTGTAAAGATCATCTGCACATCCATTCTATTAAAGCTTTTCACCAGTTGATAATTTTTAATTAAGTCACAGCTCATTCTTCTGTATTCCAGGGAATACACATTCAAAGACTTCTTCAAGTGTCACGCCGTTCAATACTGGAAATATATTTGAACCTCCTTCGATCCTTCTCTAGATTCAGCAGATGCTTTTTAATATAAGGGGCTCAATATGTTCTCCGAACTCCAAGGAATGCCCCACCTTTGATCTGAAACTTTTCCGCAGTACATCTTTTAGATTCTAAACTTCTTGAACTGAATGCTAATATCGCTATTGCCTTCCACACGACAGACCCTATCTGCCAAGTAACATTTACAGAATCCTGGACTAGGATTGTTCAGTCCCTTTAAGTCACAGATTTTGTTTCTTTCGTATTTACTCTCAGTTTAGAAATATAGCCAACATTTTACTTTGTTTTTAACAAAGTGCACGACGATATACTTGCCGATAAGTTATAACATTTACTACATTTTTTGTCCATACTCTTCAGGCGTTGAAGACTTTTTAGAGCCTTTCTACTTCATGCATACTGCCTGCCCCACCACGTATCTTCATATCATCTTCAAACTGCAAGAAATCTATCAAAATCATCATACAGATCATTGATATTTAGCGTAAAATAAAACGGTCCCACAGCAGTCACCTGTGGGATACCAAACTGACCGCAGCCATCCACAAATCGCTGCTTTAAATTCCCATTCTTTGCCTCCGGCCAATCAGCCCTTGATTTCTCCATGCTAAATACTTTTCTGTAAGTAAGGGCTCCCAACTCCTTATCCAGCCTCATGCATGGCAGATTGATAAAGGTCTTTTAAAAATTTAATTACACAAATTCCAGTGATTCAATTTGTCCATCCTGCTTGTTATTACTAGAAAGAATTCCAATAGATTTGAGGGCAATATTTCCCCTTCAGGAAACTGACTGCCGCCTATTTCATCATGTGCTTTGAATTACCGTGAAATTTCGACTTTAATAACCGACTTCAACATCTTCCTAACAACTGAGGCTAGCTAACTGTACTGTCATTTATTTCCTTTTGCTTCTCCCCCTTCCAGAAACGTGGCCCAGTTGACCGAACTATCTACCGACCTTTTAGATTCCAAGAAAATGCTCTCTGGTAAAGGTACCTTCACACACTAAATGACCCATGAAACAGGGAACTTTCCCCACACTTCTATTGACTTCCATAGTGAAGACTCATGCAAAATACTATGGCAGTTGGTCCGCCGTTTGCTTATCCGCCATTAATACAACTATATAAAAAAAATCAGCTATCCGATATCCACTCTTTTACACGTTAGTTGTCCGAAGAAACATTTTTGCTCTATTATAAGTTCTCTCTTTTTATTTAGGCTGTCTCTAACATTCCTTGATAACCACGGATGTGTAATTTTTCCTTACGAATACCTCTTCCTCTTTGGGATATATTTATCCTGTGCTTTCCTATTTGCTTCCAAAATTAGCAGACATTTTACAATGCCGTCAACCCTGCCAGTGTTGCTTCCAATTAATTTTCAGGAACTGCTCTCTCATACCTCAGTAATTCCGTTTCCACCAGTGTAATAAAGATGCATTTAAATTTTACTACTGCTCTTCAAGTTTTCTAGTGATTTCGATCATAGCATGATTAATTCTACCCTAAGAATTTTTGTCTTTAAGCTTTCTGATAAACTTTAGTTCATTGCACAGCACCTATACCTGAATAGCTGATTACCTATGGGGCTCAACTGTGACTTGCATAAAAAGTCAACATTTATGTACTCGATAAATCCACCCTGCTGGTTTCCAGCATAGACATAATCTTCCCAATTTTCATTCATATTGAAATCGCCCATGACAATTTTTTTTTTTCCGAATGTCATGTATTTTCTACCTTCCCTTGTAATATGCAGAACATGCTTGCAACTGTTTGGGAATCTGTATAAAAGTCCCATTATGGTCCTTTAGCCCTCGCTGTCCATTAGCTGTATCCACAATGATTTATCATCTTGCGACCTCATGACAGCTCCTTCTAATGTTTGCTTTCCTGTATTATCATCAGATCCACGCCGCTCTGTCTGCCACCAAACATATCCTTTGGTAGAATGTGCACCCTGGGAAATTTAACTCCCATGTATAATCTTCATTCAGTCCTGGATTTGCAATGCCTAAAATATCATAATTCTCATTCTGAAATCGCACTGCAAGTTTTTGTATCTTATTCCACATGCAAAGCACATTCAAATATAGCACCCTTTGTCCTGTATTCACTCTTTTCAATTTTGTCCGGCATGTCCGTTCTAACTCATCCTGTTGACAGAAGTTTTGCCCCTTAAATAACCTCTTCTTACTACGCTTGCCTGAGGTTTTAAACCAGCTATCCTGTAATCTGCATTAGCATCCGCCTTTCCAACGAATTTTCTTGCATTAAACATACACGGTTCAGGACACTAGGCACACCATGCTCAATATTTTGATTCCTACTTTTGTCTGTGGTCGTGTCATCATCTGTTACGAAAACCATTCCAAAACTGTTATTACAGTCAGATTCCAACACCACTGCAGCTCTAGTTTAAGCCCTACTGTACTTCATTAACAAATGTTCTGCTAGATACATTGGACTCCCCCTGTTCAGCGGCAAACCGTTCCTTCTGTACAGGTCCCACATTCACTGGAAGAGAAACCAAGGATCCAAAGTTCGTAAACCCTCCTTCCTACAGGTACTCCTTAACCACGTAATAAACTGCTTAATATTTCTATTTCCAGCACGCAGTACGGGTATCAATCCTGAGATCACAACCATAGAAATTCTTCACTTTAACTGATAATCTAACTCTTTCAACTCACTCTGTCAGATGTAGTTACTTGTCCTACATATAGCATTTGTACACACGTAGACCACTATTTATGGCGGTTTAGTTTCCCACTTAAGAATGCTAAGGATTCATTCCGAAATAACCCGGAATCTGGCCCACAGGAGTCAGGATGCTATTCGGTATGTTGGTGTTGGCAGAATCTATGGACGGGGATTTAAAGAGAAGGAAATTCTGAAATAGGATGCATGGTAATTCGATATTTGCTGCTCGGCACGGACTTGAAGGCCGGAAGGACAAAATGATGTTACACAAGCGTGGGGGTAGGGGAAACCATGTGCAGAACACGGGTGCGGAGACAGAGTCGGGAGGCGTTATTGACGTAGCGAGCATGTAATCGGTATGCAGGAGCTATGCTAGAATTAAAAATGCCTGTCCTAAGAACAATGAAACGAGGTCACTCACACCGGAGTCCACCAACTAACTTGTAGCTCCTTGTTGTCATCTCAGGGCCTTTATCCTGCATTTTCTGATGGAATGCAAGTGTGTGTAGTTGGAATCTCGGAATGATTGGAAATTAAACGGGGGGATTGAGGACCAAACCCTGACGTAAATAGCGAGGTGGGGGTTTGATAGAAGGGACCATGAAAAATGATCGGTGTTTGAGTGTTTGACAATATAGCTCGGCTTTGAAAGAGTGAAATAAAGTCACCAGGTTCCATAGAGTAATTCCTTGGAATAAAGTACTTTCATGTAAAGAGTGGCAGAAGAGAGTATTCTTAAATGCTAAAGTGTATTCTCCGCAGGTAATCATATATTATATTTAGAGACCTGCCAACAGCCGCATTTTGCAGATGCCGACAGTATCAGTAAGAGCCCAGACGTTATTGTTAAATGGGTACACAACAAGATCAGCAAAATAATCATTAAACGTATTCCATGCTCTTCGCTGTTTCCCTGAGCTTAAACTATCTGCGAATATAATTTGATATATGACTTATATTCAGTTTTAATTTAATAAACAGCAAACAAGTATTAAGCAAGCGAGATAAAACTCAAAAATTCCCGCCAGATTAGGATGCATTTGCGTTAAGAGAAACAGAACTTTGTACTTCTTTATTCCTTCAACTAATGCCGTGCACTCTGCCTTACTGTTAATTTCCTTTGTCGTCCATTCCGTCCTGATGTTGCTTAGGGTTTTCCATTATACGGCTGTAAAGCATTAAGCGTTTTACATAAAGTACATCAAATGAGATAAATAAAACATTTCCCACTAAAATCTACACTATAAGTTGAATCTGCAGAAAAAAAGGGAATGTTGATACTTGTCTCATACTTCCAAATGGAACACGGAAACACGCACTGCAAAAACATACGGTTGGTGTTTTTTGCTTCGGCGGCACAAACATGCAAAATTTAATATTCAATTTGATATAAAATGTCACTCCATTGAAAATAATTCATAACTAATCACTCGTTATCTTTTAGAACGATTTCAATGTTGTAACACACGAAAATACTTACTAATGCCTGAGATTGTATATACTAGTAATACCTGCTCATTTGACTTTGCAACAGACTCTTTGAAACAGCTGCAAATGTTAATTATCAGCGATAGAAATGCGTACGGAGTTCAAACAGGAACAGCAGGTGTAACTTTGTTTGCTTCTCACATTCAGGGAGTTAGGTACAGCGAAATCCGATTGATTGTTTTCCAAGAGTGACTACTCCACATTTTAAGAACACCGATTAATAGGTTGTTAGGAAAATTAAATGATTACAGCCTTGTGTTTGCTAATGTGGGAATTTTCCAGCCGATACAATATAGTTAACCTTCGGTGTAATTTTATGGTGAAGTGATTGACAGAAACTAAATTGGAAGTCCATGTAATTAATTGAAGCACTTGTACTGCCAGTGATAAAGGGAAGCAAAAACTGCAAAGTAAATACCAAATTCAACACGCTGTTCCAATTTTCTGAAGCACATGAAACATTGATTTTGACGCGACATTCGCACGGCGAAACCTGTATTTCTACATTTGTGTTTACTCTTTCAACGTTCATTTATAACAAACTTAAAATAAAAGAACATTTTATTTTACAGTTTTTGCTTTCTATTCCACTAATTTAATGACAATGTTGTAACCCTACCCGAGCGTGGATATTAATGATTAAATAATATGTTTAATAATTCTTAATAAACTCACTATTACAGATCTGCAGAAACATTATCGCCAAGGTAAACCGCAGCATTCTCTCGGCCGTCAGTTCGAGCGAACGGTCTCGTATGTTAACCGAGTAGGCGCAGAAGGCACTGAATAATTAATCTAAACGCAATTTTTCCCGTTTTTCAGTATCTAAACCTTCTCTCTCAGTAGCCAATAGATTTTAACGCAATTGATTCGCGAATTGCAATTTGCTGAAACGCACCAATGTAAAAGGACTTGCCCATTACTGGATTTGATGGGTTCGTCTTCTTTCATTGGACTTCTCCTGAGAAAGCAATGAGCTCAGATAATCCAAAAAAAAATGATACAAAGACGCGGTTTCTACATAGTAAAAAAAAAAAATCTGCAGTCATAGAAGCTTACCGCACAGGAGTTGGTTGTTAATATCATTGCAACGAGTATTTCTGATCTGGTCGGCTTTCTTTGAGAGCACCGTTCTGCTCTCCCTCTTTGCCAAGAGCATGCAGTTCGGCAGTTTCACAATCTGGTCAGTGATCCTGTCCCGACTCCGACTTTCTCCACAAAAAACAAAAATAATTTGTTTTGTGTTCAATTTTATAAAACAAAATAGTTCAAATACGTTATTTTATATCCATCCAAAAACACTAAAGAAAAAGATGTTTTATCTCCACGTGTTCTCCGGTATTCACTTCCATGTTCTTTGCCTTGATATCTATGAGAGCACCATTATTTTCCTTTTTCTCGCTGTTTTCGTAAATTAATTTCCGTCTCAGTCACCCATCCTGAAACTACTTATAGTTTAGCAGTAACCCCCACTCCCCCAGCCGACCCACACACTGTTCACTGAGTTAATCTCTCCGCTTATTTTCGTTTTGGAATAGGCAACTGGATGCGTATAAGAACATTTTCCAACATTTTCTACAGTGCAGTTAGAGGAAGCAAACTGCAAGGAGGCGAAGGGATTTCAATGCAATGAAGAATGTCAAATGATAAACACAATGCATCCGAGATGTGGAATCTGTATCGCTTGGAAATTTGCTCGTAAGTACGGACGTCTTTGAAATGAAACAAAAAAAAAGGCCGGCAGCATCACCGCAGCCAATTTCCTCGTGAAGCCCTAGAGGTGAATGTGCGGCTGCTGAGTTCAACTTTGATCTCTGAATATCCTGGGGCTACCCAGGAGTTCTTTTGGTGTATCACTTCAAGGAAAACAGTAGCAGACGCCTAAAAGAGCAAACCGATCTTCCACTGTTTATTTGTGGTGAGCTCGAACGCTAAGAAATTCTTAAGGAAGATATACAGGAAGCTGCTTTGTGGTCCCAAAAATGAACCGAGAATAATATGCCTTCTTACTGGTCTCAGGCTGAAGCAGTTATGAGCGGGAATTGTGCATTATCGTGGTGAGTGTGCATTGCAATTGATTTTGCATCATTAGCCACAAAGTAAAAGGGAGACTATATGTTCTCCAATAGAATTTACTGACGGGCAGGAGTTAAAAGGTAGTAACACCAAGTTTATAATACGTGGTTTACTACTCGTGGCATGTACTGTTGTGGTTTATCATTGAAGAAGAGTGCAGTTGATTACATGTGTCAGAATTTGGCGCAGATTTTGGGCTTTACAGATACTCGCTATTAGGTATGCTCCTAGCAACTGCAACCCATATCGAAGGAATGTGATGTGGCACTACCAGAAGGGCATAGATTCCCTTTTAGGAAGGTTCACAGTTTGTAAACGGTGTGGAATTTAAACCAGTTTGAATATAGTGAAAACCCACGATGCACGTCCAATGTGGAGATGCAGAGAAGTGTAAAGATTCTGAGAAGTATGACGGAAAGAAGACAGGCAGGGAGAGTTCAGCGAACATGATAGGCGTAATATGTTATTTAGTTCAACTCAGTGCGAATTAGTGAAAAAGCATCTAGAACCAGAACATCAATTAGTGCATTAAACTACGATGGTGGTCAGATGAGAGAGAGATGGTTGCAATGGGAAAGGAACGACCTAAAAGCAGTCCAGGATTTCAACACGCCGGACATTATATTAATAGAAGTAAAATGATGAGTGATTTATGTGACTATTTACGGGGATCCCACAGCTTTATTCACAACAGACAAACATTTTCTAATGGAAAATGGGTAAGGCTGAAAAGTTGAAGTCACACTGGTCCTATTATGTTATTGGCTCTCAATATATTGATAGAAAGCAAGAACAAGCATTGATAAAATTCAGGGAAATTAAATTGTCTAGCCCTTTTAGTAATATATAGAAACACTTAAACAAAATATCAGAAATGCCAATATGTTATAAACATGAACTTTGCAATTTAGATGAAAAGAATCAGAAATTCATAGTAATAGATTGGATAGCGATATGGCATGTCTGCTCCAGTATAAGATTGGATTTTGTTTTTTTTTTTCGTGAGCTAACTATGCAACGTGGAAAAGTACCAAATGAGTGATTAAGATGGGTTGAGGGACATCCGGGAAGTTATAGGCTGTTGACTATCACATTTGTCTTTTGAAACTACTGATGTGGAATCTCAGTGATGGACCTCAACACATTTTGGAAGATCTCAGGATATTAGTAGCAACCAGAATGCCTTTGTGTGGGATATGTCATCTTCGAAAAGCTGTGCAGAGGACAGTAGATTGTGACCAAGATGATTGATGGTGGTTATGCTTTGATGCTGTCGTTCTGAAGTATATAGATGCTTTTGAATATATATAGGTTGCTGGGTTGATCATAAAGACTAAGTTTCATGGGAAGTAGATTCATTTGATAGTTTGCAGTCTGAAATGCTTTACACATAAATTGCAATGGCAGTGGTGGAAGAGATTTTCTGGCTGGATATATGTATCCAGGTATTTGTAGACGTTAAAAGATGTTTTGTTGTTAACCTGGAAGATGATGAAAAATGGTGAAGATGTGTAGAGGAAACAATATAATCACTGATTCCATAGGCCACATATCACTAAAACTTCCTGGCGAAAAATGGTTATTCGAATGCCGCATCGGCAAGTGTGAAATGTTGCATCTGGGGCAGGAAGGAGAACGAGAAATTAAAAACAGATGGTTGTATGGGGATCTTGGGATGCAAATCCAACAGTTCAGCGGTTGGAAAAGATGTCACATTGCATCTATATCACCAGCGCTGAAGGCACCATGTATAAGACCGAGGATTACATGATGTTCGACGCGACTGGATACAGTGTTCCATAATCACCAAATTTTGTAAACACATGAAAGTTTTGTACATGATCAGAGTTGTTTTAACAGGATGCTGCCGTGATTGTAGTATCACAACCGCGATTTCGGCAGCGCAACACATGCAGCAATTGCGCTCGTGAATATGCACGAATCTGTTAATTATTATTTCACTGTGAGGCTATTTACCTCCATTCCTTTTTCGTAGTATTTGACGAGACATGGGCACAGCTACGCTTCGATGCCTGCTTGTTTTCCACCTTGCCTGAGAAATTGTACTATCGAGTCAATTGACTCTGAAGACCAGCGGTATTCGTTTTGTGTTTGGTGTTCTATTCGGCCGCAGATTCGTCTTCGTTTTCCATTTGAGAGTTTTAGTTAACATCCCTGTTTGGTCTGGCGTTTTATTGCTTTCTTTTTCACATAGTTTGCATTAAAATCTGTGAACTATCGACCTACTTCAGTGTCTACCAACCAGCACTTAGGCTATATCCGATTCTGAGGACGGCAAATCTCGACCACACAAAGATGGGACCAGCAGAGAGAGGGCAACTGATCTTGGCCATTAGATTCATTGGTCAGAATGATTCGCCGAGACAATATTGTTCCTTTAGAATTCGTATGTATAAACTTTTCTTACTCTTCTCCATGTGACAGAAGGGTCTTGCTAAATAATCGACATAGAGCGAAATGTGAACGGTGACGTTTTGACATCGGTAGCTTGAGGAGAGGGCTTATTTATTTCGAGTGAATGTCCTGATCCTACATTACCAAATTCCCAGGTTTAAATTCTAAGTTTCACTTGTAACTTGTACTCTGATTCCCTACTTTATGGGCCTGTAACTTATGTCTGCATAGCAAATTTGCGCTTCAAGCAAACGTCAATTTATTC
>NW_026780911.1:0-21249 GCF_030144855.1 Hypanus sabinus
GTTTCTCTCTCCTGGCTATCTCTCTCCCGCTTTTTACCGACACCAAACTCCCGACTCCGATCTCAGTCCACATCTAGTGTCACTCTCGAAACACTGATCTCTCTCCACACCAGATACCTCGACCTCCCCGGCCCCCTCCCTAGGGTCTTCCTCTGCCCTCGTCTTTCTCTCGCTACCTCACTAGTCTCTGTCCCCGTCTCTTTCTCCCGAGTCCCTCTCTCTGGCCAGCCTCGAATCGGTTCCCGGGTAATGACTTTTCTGTTCATTGACTGCTCATGGAGTGTCGTGGAGTGAAGATGGCGTCTGAACCTTCGTGTTTTATAGTTGAAATAATAAAATATACTTGCTGATAAGTGCAGATTCTCTGTGCATCACTTATTATTATTACAGTGATGATTTCTGTAACAGTGGCGTCCATCACTAAAGTTGCGCACCAACAGGACATGCCCTCGACACAGTGTTACCACCGGGAGGGAGATTAATTGTACCGCTACTGTAAAGTTAACAAATTTCACGACGTATGCCTGTGATATTAAATTTGTTTCTAATTCTGATTCACTTGCAGTGGGGATGTGTCATTCTGAATTTGTTGAAAGTATGTCACAACCTCGTGAGACGAAGGGTTGTACAATGCCGTAATGTTCTATGTTCTGTGCTCTATCTACTGTACCGCATCTCATTATTTAAGTCCAGTCGATTATTTATTTAAAGCTACGACACCGTTTCCAGACTACTCTCAATGCGCCTGATAATATTGCAGGATCATTTAACAATAGGCCATAAATATCAGTGA
The DNA here is from genome assembly GCF_030144855.1 of Hypanus sabinus. Classification (NCBI taxonomy): domain Eukaryota; kingdom Metazoa; phylum Chordata; class Chondrichthyes; order Myliobatiformes; family Dasyatidae; genus Hypanus; species Hypanus sabinus. The sequence goes on from NW_026780911.1 coordinate 794, forward strand.
CAGCCACAGGATGATAATGATAGTTTTGCCGAGAAAGGACTCGTCAAGTTCTACGTAAGGAGGAATTGTCCTCGGTGTTAAATCTGGTCATGGGGTATGAAGGGAAGTATATGGACAAACAGGAATATTAGCGATAGTCAGGATGGGCCAGTGCGTATTAGGTCATGTCTAACGAAACGTACAAAGCTTTACGAGGTAGTGACCAGCAATGGTGTTGACGGCAAGGCAGTGGATGGAAGGAACTTGAAAGGTTTTACATGGGAGGATGCTCGGGATGGGTCAGTCGCTTGGCTTTCACAATGAGGAAGTAAATTGGGATCCTTCCTGAGTCCGTTGTTATTTGTAATCTATATCAACGATCTGGATAATCATGTCATCAACTCGATTAGCAAGTTTGCCGATGACAACAACATTACGGGTGTAGTCGACGGCGGAAAGAGTACCGGAGCATGAGTCAGGATCTGGACCAGCAGGGAAAATGTGTTGAAAACTGTCAGATCGAATTTAACGCACACAACTGTTAGATGTTGCCCTTTGGGAGGGCAAGCCAGGGTCGCTCTGACGCAATGAGAGAGAGGGCACTGAGGAGTACGATAGAACAAAGGAATCTGGGAATGCAGGTCCGTAATTCAATGAAATTTGCGGCACAGTTAGAGAGCGTCGTGATCTTTTTGCACATTGGCCTTCCTAGACCAAAGTACGGAGTACAGGAGTTTGGATGTTACGTTTCTGTCGTTTAAGGCTTTATTGGGGCTTAATTTGGAATATTGTTTACGCTTGGGCTCAACTACCTGCAGGAAAGATGCAAATAAGATTGAAAGAATGCAGGAAAAACAAGTTACACGGCCATTGCCGGGACTGAATGTTTTGAATTAAAAGGAAAGGTTACTCCGAGCTAGTAGAAGACAGAGGGGAGATTTGATAGAGGTATACAACATTATGAGGCGAACAGAGAGTGTAAATGCAAGCGGGCTTTCTCCACTGACGTTGGGCGAGAATACCACTGGAGATCATGGGTGAAGGGTGAAATGTGAAATGTTTAAGGGAATCATGAGGGGAGGCTTCTTCACCCAGAGGGTGGTCAGAGAGTAGACAGTGCTGACAACACCAATGGTAACTGAGATACCGATGTTAATGTTTAAGAGATGATTGGAGAAATACACGGATGAGAGTGATTTGCAGGAACTGATGGGAAATTCGAAGGCTGCATATCTTTCCGAAATTCTCTGAAGTGCTGATGTATGCTCGCCTCAGATTCCCACGTCTCACTCTCCTAAGTTCTTTAGAATACGTGCTGAGGCCTTTTGCTTTGGAAGTTGTGGATGGCCACGGTCCAGGTCGTAAAAAAATAAACTTTTGACTTCATTTGACTTCATAGGCTAATGTACTGAGTACAGTTGTGAGGATGTTATGTTGATGCTGTTTAAGATTTCATTGCTGCCTAATTTGGAATACTGTGTGCTGTTGGGCTCATCTACCTGCAGGAAAGATGTAAATAAGTTTGAAAGAATACAGAAAACAAATGAAGATTGTAGTTCCGATTTGGAGGTGGGTGTGACAGTGGTCTCAGTACGGTGAACAGATCTGTTGCTTCAGAGGTGCTAGTAGGTAAAAGGGATGATTAGCCGCGATACTATACAACGAAGGTTCATTTAATCCGAATCCTATCCTTGGTCAGAAATTGCAGGTCAGTAATCCTGCAAGTCGTTGGAGGTTTGGAGACGTCATGTTTTAATTGTGTTGAATATTAACTCGTGGACGATACGTTACCTTCTGCGCCTCTTTGTCTTGAAGTCGAAAGGCTTCATTAAATGGTTTACGATTGCAATTACAGATGTTTGTTAACCATTGAACAAATAAGAGCATGTCACTTTCTGAAATATTTTGAAGATATGAATGCATTGTTGCAATTTGCATAACATTTGCCACCTTCTAATCTTCTAGTTCTTCTTCCGTGGTCAAGGAAAAAAAGAAATATCCTGTCCGGAATCTCAGCAATATCTTCGTTTCCCTTCCCAAATCAGCTGAACTGTATCCATTCCGGCACCGGGGAATCATCTATCATAGTGTTTTCCAAGTTTCCAGCGCATCCTCTTTCTCAGCGCCGGCACTTTCGAGCATGTCTGCCTTTTGACGCTGTGTTCACATTCATTAATGTATTCAGTGAGGAGCTTGGACTCCAGACGCAAGATTTCCTCTTTTTCCTCTGATCTGCCCACACTGTCTCCAGTCTCCTCCTGTTCTTCACAGTGCAACTCGCCAAGGATTTCTCAAATCCCACTTCTAAATGTTGAAATCCATTAGTAAATTCTCTTCTGTGTGCATTGTGACCTTCCATATCCCTGCCAGATCCTTTTTTTCCGAAACCTTAAGTACCTTTCTTTCTTCCTCTTGACGAGTTGTTCCAACTTTATTGCCACCTGGGGTTACTTTATGCTATCATCCTTGCCCTGTGTTAATGAGACAAACCCTTACTGAACCCCATGTCAGTGGTCCCTAAACAATCTCCACATATCTGTTGCACATTTCCCAGAGTACATCATTTCCTAATGTACGTTCCCATGTTCCTGACAGGTAGCACCATACACCGCAGACCCGCAACTAAACACATTCAATGCTCCCTGGTCCTATCCATGTGCAAGTTAAATAGAGGGCAGATTTGCCCTATTGCTCTGAAATGCTGACCCACCCAGATATCTGTCACCTGATCCGTTTCCTTTTCTAATATTTGATCCGGTATGGAATGATCGCCAGTCCGCCTGTGTTCATATAGTGAGATGAAACCTTCCTAGACACAACTGAGAAATTATGCCATACCAAGAACTTTTACCCTGGGGGGGTGCCAGGGAATATTCTGGAAGTTTCAGTTACCCGAGACAATATCATGGCCGATGTCATGTATCGGCTTCCCGATCGGATCTTTACCGTTCCCGTTGCACTTATTTGGTTGATCTGGTGGGCGGCTGTATAGAATACTCCAAACGGAATGATCAGCTTCATGTTTGAGTCTTCGTCACACTATCTATTAAAAAGCAAACGCTCCAAGTTGTCCTCCCTTTCTGCAGCTGCGATACTATCCGTGTTTTCCTATTGCGCCCCATTTACACTCTGTTACCCGACCCTGACCATTTTGAAACAACTAAATCCCGGAACGTTTTGAAGCCATCCCTGCCCTTTGACAGTCGATTGTCTGTGATAGTTTGGAACATACTTCAACCAGTGTAACAATCACGTCAGCAACATTGAGCGTTTGTATTGCTACCTACCTGAACTGTATGAAGTCAGCAGTCTTCTGCCAATTCTCCAATTCCCGGATGACCAGGCATATAATTATTTGAATTTATGACATATATGCCGAACCTGTTTCTTTGTAAAACAGCTTTATTTGAAAATTCCGCATAATTGCAATTGGACACGGGCGTTATCTACACAGATGGCAATTTAATGTGAACACATACTTCATTCCATTCCTCAGCTCCTCTCTGAATTTCCTCTGTGTCAGTGTATAGATACAGGTATTAGTGCACATGCTGAGAAATTGTAACATGAACCCAAATTGTTGTAGGATGTATACCGGGGAACTCAAGTATCTGTCCTGGTAAAAATAGTTTTGCACTTGCCATTTCAGGGAATGGGCTACAGAGGGCAGCCAAAATAATATAAAATTAACTGATATAGAAAACAGCAAAATCATCGATTTTCTGCGTTTCTCCACCTCGGCATCTTTCTGATTGTCGCTGCTGTGCCGAAGCCTTCTGCGGACTCCATTTGCCACAACGATATGTCTTACGGTTAACCCGTTAAACACCAGGATTAAGCCGATTGGTAACAATGGTGTTAAAATACTGTCCAGTAATTGGTATCCTCTCCACACGGGTGAAGTAACGTATTCATATGTGACGGTGCACCGCCACGGCGTGTTGTCAATGATGACGTAAGGTTCAATGGCAAAGTATAACGGGACACATTTCCCGCAGCTCACTATAACCACGGTCACCATAACCACCGTTGCTGTTCTCTCGGTGCAGTATCGCTCCCGCAGCTTTCGGCAACATATTGCGATGAAGCGATCGAAGGTAAAACTGACCGTGAACCAAACAGAACAGTCCCGCGTTACTTGGACAAATACAAGTGTCAGAGCACATACAGGAGTGATGAGCAGGGATCTGGAATAAATGTGGATATTGTTGGTTTGTTCCACTAAAGCAGCAACGATAACCACCATTAGATCCGCTGTTGCCATTCCAACCAGGTAACGGGTGATGCATTTGGAGAGTCCGCATTTTCCCCGAGACAGGATCACAATCGCCGTTAAATTAACTGCAAGAAATTTAAAAGCAAAATAGAAATATGATCTCTCTGACCATGTGTATGTTTTGTTTGGAAGTGAAAAGCGGGAGAACAGTGTGTGCGGTCTCCGTCGCTGCACTCCGGCTGGACAGTTTAGAGCTAAGAATCTGAGTTCCACTGCTCACGGACCGGAGAAAGAAAGATCGTCAACAACACCATTTCCATTATTCAGCGTGAAACAGTTGAAGGGATTGTTTGCAGCGGTGAGAAAGTTGAACCAAAAGATACAAAACACAATTTATCATTTACTGACTTATGTAAGAACAGACCTACGTGTCGGAAATAGACTGCACCGTCATTTAAATAAGCTGCCACATTGCTATAAGGTCGAAGTGTCTGCACTAATAGAGACTCGGACCTTGAAATGCAGAGACCAGCATCACGTCAGAAAGCCTAGCGAGGTGAAATAATGAAACAATGTCAATGTCCGCACATACATAACTGACAAAAGAAAAAAACAATTCGATGAAAGTACGAAAATTGAAAATAAAACAATTAGATGCTTTAAACACAATAACGCCGATGGTAACATCTGTGCTAAGTACCAGTGCGGATACAACAGCAGAGTAACGACGGCACCATACATAAAGTGACCAGCTCCGGCATCTTACCGGGGACACCAACAGCTACAAGTGTGGGATAGAAAATGCTCGCGATGTAGTAAATCGCCGGATATCCCATATTCGGTCAGAAGCAGCGTTCAGTTGTACGGAAATTTTCAGCTGCTCAGATGGACTGGTAATCTGTTTAGCAGACTTTTATTGAGGTGAGAGCAATTCCAGAGAGGCAATTAGCGTGGCTATTACGTCAGGGACATTAGTGTCAACCAAATACACAAACACTTACGTTAACCTAACTTTACTCATTGTCCCCGTCATGAATTTGACTCCTCAAGGGATATTGCAATCTATGTACTTTAAAACAAAATATGATACGAATTCCCCATGTTATTTTCCATGATACCTGGCTTTACCTATCCAAATAGGACATTTTTATATCATTGTTGTTTTTAAAGTAGACATTCATCTTGAAGTCGATTTATTTTGTATCACTTGACGGAGCACATTCGCTTCTGAAATTCAGGGAAGGAGTTTGTTCTGGGAGGGGGAATGGAGAACACGTCTTTATTTAGATTATCATCATCCTTTCTTCTTTCGTTCCAGACATTCCGGGCGGTTTTGAGTGATGGAAATCACAGTGACAGCTGACACATGTTACAATAAAACACACTGCACATATTCCTACAAACACTGTAAAAGATCCACATCGATATTGCAGAGACCTCTGAACAAAAATGGAGCGTGTCCTCGGGAAATTAGCGAGGGCTGAGGACAGACGGAAGAACAATGTTTTCCAGCGCACAAATGGGCCGTTTGAATGGCCGTTTGAGGTGTGTGACTGGACCTCCCATTCCCGTGACGTGAGATGCCGTCTATTTAACATAATTGCTTTCTCAAACCTGCCACACTACTATTATTTCTCTATCCATTCTCAGTTTGAATTCAATTAAATCCGCAGGTCCTCAGGCTGTTCTATTATTTGCACGAGGTTGTTTTTTTTTTCTCTCTGCTCCTGATTTACTGTCAGGTAAATTGCCTTTCGAGCGTCACTATGAGTATGTGCAGAACAGCGGATGTGGTCAAGCTCACCTGTTAATCACACTTCCTTCTGCTCCTACAGTGTACAGCTCCGTGCCGATTGTGGTTCTCGTACCGATGAGCGGCCCTCGGCTTATTGGAGAAAGTCTCATCACTCTGTTTCCATTATGGAACTCGTACTATTGTGCAACAATTGGTTGACTCGAGAAAGTATCACCCCTGCCTTTACTTTGCCTTCTGTATCCCTGTATACCAAACCTTCTGACGTTATGAATGGTCCTATCACGGCTAACCTTAACGCCATGTTAAAATCCATTAACATCTGATCAATTATCCCCCACTTTATTTCCAGAAGACCACGCAACAAACACGTTCTCCCATCCGTTTCTCTCTTCCATTGACTCCACCTTAGCTCGCGCGAGTGTAAAGATGTGAATTATCCTCATCCTCCGGGGGCAATCTGGAAGTGGTTACCCAGCTCCTTCATCCACATCACCGTCAATTACCTGAGACGTAACTCCAAGAGGATCATCTCATCTCGGTCCAGGGCATCCTATTGACAATATGTTTTCTGAAACTCAGCTACGAGAGGACATTGAGTCTCTCCATTGGGCTTGAGTTGGTTAATATGATATCACTCCAATTGGTTTGGACTGGTCTGGATTCAATATAATGATGGACCTGAATTGTCAGAGACATCATTTGTCCCTACAAATTGCGAAGCTGTAAAGGGGTTTGTCTGATGTAGTGAGTTCCTAAACTACTGTCCTATTTCCGATTCCCGCTGTTTTGTTCGCACCTCGAAATAAGCTTTGTTTTGCTATTGCTTCCGTCCCTTATTATGGGCGGCATCATAATGAGCCTAGTTAATAGAGGCAATTAATTGCTGCTTGCATTTGTCTTTTGCAATAACATCATAAACGGTCTGTGATAAATCTAGCCCAAAGAGGGATTCTAACCATATCATTTTAGATAATATTGTCCTTAAATTTCTCAGCACAGTTCAGCAATTGCACTCTATTATGGTCGATAAGGGATACCAACTTGTGTCGCTAGGGAGCTTTGCAATACCCAACTGGAAGGAACACTGTCCAACAAACTCCTGGCTGTAACGACAGCAGTTTTCATTATCTAGCTGGGAAAGCCTCTCTCCACTTGGTGAACGCATCCACTATCTCGAAGATATATTTCAGTCCTACAGAGGATGGAGCGGTCGATCCAACAAAATAACCCTGCAAGTTAACACATGGTGCTTCTACGGGACGTATCCTGAAACTGCTTTTCTAGCCGAATTATCTGGGTTCTCACTGGGCACAAATCAAGCAAATCTTACATTAATGTACATCTCCTCGCAGTTTTGTCCACCAACACAGATTATTCAACTGATCCACAGTTCTATCTGATCCTTGATACCTACAAATGTCATGGTGCCAATACATCATCTGGTTTGTTTCACAATTCCGCTCCTCAAATTTACCACTATCGAGTATAATCCAAATCCGTGCCTGTATCCATCGATATGTCCCATGATCTTCAGAATTCTCTCCTGTTTGCGCCTTTGCTAAGTCCTGATTCTGTTGCTGGGTCATGACAAAGTCCATATGTGTACGGTTTGCTGGTTTTTCTGTCATTCCTCCCTCTATATCTGGATTCCATTTCACAATCTAACGTGATCATAGTTTGGCTAATTCACCAGCACCCCTGCTCACTTACGGGGATGTCGTTAAGTGAGCCTCCACCTTGTAAACACATCAATGTGATAATAAAGGTTTGCCTTTTATTGGGATATAACCTCTCGATTCCCATAACGGTAAATTTTCAGTCAAAGCACATGAGCATCCAGTGAATGAAGGGAGATGGGTCATGTACAGTCATCAGAGTTTAGTCTTGTTCGGTATCTTGTTCTGTGCAGAAGTAGTGAGACAAAGGGCTTGTTCCTGTTCTCTGCTGTTCCATTATCCCAACATGTCCAGGTGATGTGTTTCCCATGTGTTACTTTCTGTAATTAAATTATCAATATAGGCATCTGAGTGTTTTAACCCTTGAATTACTGAATGAGTCGTTCTCTGGAATGTCCCAGGTGCATTTTTCATTCCAAACGGCAAAATATTGTATTCATACAACGCAGAAGGTCTTACAAATGCTGAAATTTATTTACCTCTATCCATTAATGGAACACACTAGTACCCTTTAAACAGACAAATCTTTGTATGAAACTTAGCTTTTCCAACCTTGTATATGCAATCATCCACTCTGGGGATAGGATAAGCATTTTTTTTGTTAAAGTATTCACCTTTCTATTATCAATGCAAAACCTAACACTGCCACCTGGTTTAGGCACAATAACACAAGGCGAACATTCTGAGTTAGAAGGCCTAATAATACAATTTTTCAGCAAATACACAATTTCTTGTTCAGCAAGTTTATATTTTTGCATGTCATGTGATAAGCATATTGTTTAATCGGTTTAGCATGACCGACATCGACATCAAGGAAAGCTATTGCCGTTCGTTTTGGGCGATCGGGAGATAAATTCTTAAACTTCAAAACTAACTGTTTCATCTCCAGTCAGTGCCTTGCTGTAAATCGGCAGATTTCTCTTCAATCGAATTCAATATACTTGAGTTCGTTAGTTTAGCTGAAACAATGTTCGGTTTATAATGAGCCTCAGACAGGTCAATCAATTCGTTCCCAAGGTTGACCGACTCCTTGTTATTTTGCAACCTGGTCACAGTTGTGCATTGTTTATCGAAATACGGTTTTACCATGTTTACGGGTACCAGCTGTGATGGTTTCCGTCGGTCTTGTGTTTTGACGAAGTAATTAACATAATTGGTCCAAGTCCACTACTGTGTGTGTGTGTGTGTGTGTGTGTGTGTGTGTGTGTGTGTGTGTGTGTGTTTGTGTATTAACAAGGATAAACATTGCTAGTGGAGACAGGATGTCGCAACGCGCAAAACTACGACCATACGGTTTCAGTTATCACATTAGATCTTGACCTCAGAATTTTACTGTGCAGTGTATTCGACTTGCAGTAGTCTGTGTTTCTCACGGGCATTTTATTTTCCTCCAAAATTCAAAAGACTTTCGGGGAGTCAGTTAAGGTTGCTTCGTTCGCGGCCACTAGTAGTTTGTTGATTAGGTTCCACTTAAAAGTCCTCCACTTCCTGGTCAAATTTTATATCGGTTGTGGGACGAATGATACAGCAATCTTGAGATTGGATGACACTGGAGCCGTATGATCTTGTGAACGTAACGAGAGAGGTTTGGAAAAGGATGAACTCAAATGCAGAGTGAAGTCTGGAATTAGCTCAGACTCAGACTCAAAATTAACAAAACGATACAAAAACAATCCATGAGCGAAATCTCAAACGGTAATAGGAAAAATGCAACTCTTCCGATTGAGCCCTGAGCGCTCAATACGAGGACTTCATGCAGGGACTTTCCATGAATAAACATGACAGCAATAATAGGCAGTCTGATAAGGGAGAATTGCATTCATCCTTTTACATTATTACGTTGTATGTCCAGACGTCACATTAGGACTGAGAACTTGTATTTTCATTTGTGCTGATTGTCCACTCACTGTGTTTCATTTTCTCAGCCAGTTCACGTGAACCTTCACTTCATTGCTGTACTCCATGTCCAAAAATCCATATATCATCAATACAGTTAAAACTGGGACAGCAAGTGAGCACTCTACCGACTCGGTGTCCACTGGATCATGAAATTCAGTCGGCCCTTGTAAATACCCTTGAAGTGACAATTGAATGATGAACTGACATCACTCCCATGTCACCGCGGATCTACCTTGTGGATATCAATCCGGTAAGATTGGGAAAAGAAGTATTTAAACATTCAAAACGGCTTCTCATTGTCCATCTGCTTGTGAGGTGCGCTTGATCAAAGTCACAATATCTGGGAAGAAGTAAATGAACGATATGTAATTACACAGGCAAAGAGACAGAGAAACAGGCTGGCAGAGGACAGACACACCGGTAGACGGCCAGATAGATAGAGAGATAGATGGATAGATAGGTAGATGTGCAGGCACGCATATCGACAGACGAACATATATGTAGTTCAGAAAACCATAATCTGCAAATTAATTGACAGAAACGAGGCAATGGAAATAGACAAAGAAGATGCTGTTGTTCTTGCCATGTGATCGCAGGAATGGAGGTCCGTTCTCAGGGATGGCTTCATCAAAGCTACTACAGGTGGACACAATGAGTTGTTTTGTTTTTGATGATCGAAAGCAAACCATTTTCAGATGAGAAGGAACAGCCTGTGACTTGATGGTCTGAGCCGAGTGTTTGGCTTGAACCAGTCTGAGTTGGGAAGGAAAAAATCAGTTACCAAGATCACATGTCGGGGGAAAGGACCATAAAGTTTGAGTTAACGAAATTGAAAGCTATTAGATTAATGTGATAAGGGAAAGATAGGAATAGAGGTTTTCAGGAGTACACGTCGAGACAACTCGGTGGAGACCAGCCATCGCGGAAGTAAATGACCCAAAACTGGGATCTTGAAGGTTATATAAGGATGACGAGGAGCGCCCAGCCAGCGTGGATTACTTTCCCCCAGTATTACCTTTCCCATGCGTTGACTCTTTGTGGCGGGTTCAAACTTACTGGGCGCACACACAGGTATTTACTCTTCTTTTATAACACAGTCGCTTTCCATAATATGCATTTCATCCTCGAGGAACTCTCGCGATTTTTTGGATGTGATTCACCTGTCATTACACCACGTCAACCAGGGTCTCGGCCCGAAACGTCGGCAGCGCTTCTCACTAGAGATGCTGCCTGGCCTGTTGGGTTCCTCCAGCATTTTGTGTGTGTGGTTGTTTGAATTTCCAGCAGCTGCAGATTACCTCGTGTTTGCACGTCAACCAATGCCTCCCCTTTACACACTTCCATAGGTCGGCCTGTTTTAGCCTCAGGGATTTGACAATGTAGACCATATTATTTTTCCACAAAGTGTGTATCGCTACGATGTCATTCCAAGGTGTGAAAGAGAGAAAATTGTTAGAAAACCTCCAAAGTAGCAGAGTCTGTAGAAAGTGAATCCCCGTTAACCCTAACCCATATAATTGAGTCAAGGGTGCAAGTGCGCTAATATTCAACATGGAGTTGACAGGGCAGTGAAAGATCAATTAGACCATGGAACCTTATGCGAAATACTGGCCATTATTTAGGATTATATGGTATCGGGGCAGGGAGGTGTCGTGGGCATCATCGAACAAGCAATGAAAGATAATTCAGCCGGAATAAGAAGAATAAGTGTGCTCCCTATCGTTGTGAGGTGTCTAGTTGGAAGATGAGATGCCGTTCTCCTCATTTATGTTATGCAAACGATGGCAGTGGAGAAGACCCAAGCCAGAGGAACGAAGCCCGTATACCAGTGCATTAAGCATTAAATTGTGCTGAGCTCAGAATCAATCATGCTCGCAGTCCGAGCAAATCCAGGTTGTGTTTTATTTTCCAATGTAGTGGAGACATCATTGTGAACCCTGAAAGTGCAGTAGGCTCGGTTGGCAGGGCACAGCTAATTAAGGTCTGAGACCTTGGTCAAAGTTATCTCAGAGCTCAAATCTCTTGCTGTGCCCAAACTTTTGAATGGTTCTCCTTTCCTACTTTTCACTGTAAAATTGTACAAAACAAAAATAATATACTAAACTTGCTTAAAATGTAGAAAAAAAGTTTCATCTTTAACTTTATGACTTCTGGAGATCATTTCAACTTTTCTTCACTTAAATATTCACAGTAACATAAATTTTGACCAGTGGTGCCCCAGATTTTTGCAAGCCACTGTATGTCGCTAATACTTGTTTAGCTTCTCTGTGTAACACCCCCTGACCCTCCGTTTCAAGGAGAGAATGACAGATTCTCCGCTGATATCGGAAATGCTTCACGTTCGGCAATTTCCTTGTGAAACACTTGTGCAGCGGCTCCAAAGCAATCACGTCCATCACTCACGGGGAGCAGAAAATCAGACTACTATTATATATTATTACATCATGACTTTTCCCGTCCGTGACGGCATCTATTCAGAACGTATTGAACGCCATATTGCCATGAGATTGCAGGCTACCGGGACGGAATTTGTGGTGTAGCACATCCGGCCTGAGAGTAGCCTCATTGTGGCACGAGAGGAAGCCACGGATCGACATATCGGACCGTGAACGGGGATCGGAAAGAAAATGGTTTGCCACTGGGAAATCTCGCTTCTGTTGATGGAGGTGAGGTGCGACGAAGTGTTAATTAATTTGAAGTAAGTTCATGACCAGGAAGGTCGACAGGTTAATCATTTCAATAGATGCTGCCTCACCTGTTGAGTTCCTCCAGCATTTTGAGCGTGTTGCAGTAAATTTGATTAAACGTTTATGTGCATTCAGTATCTGTGTAAGCCTGAATATGATATTAGTTTTAGGTTCTTCACTATGTTACAGGGACGTACAAATATCTTATACCTTATTCTATATTTCTACTGCAAAATCTATAACCGAGACAATTCTCAGAGTGTAACAGAACAGCCCATTGACCGTACAACATTGGTCTATGGTGACAAAGTCCATGGATCCTCGAAATGGCCAAAATCAACAATAACAATCATAGAACCGAGAGGTGAGCCTGACAGTGTTTCACAACAACATTCACTGACTTCACCAATCGTCATTTCTTCATCTTTGAGATGTTGCAATTTCGTGTCAACCTCTCCATACCTCATCACAACTGGGAATTTAATTGAATAGCATCATCTTTATTTTTACCCCAGCTGTTGGAAGACACGTCATCCTTGTGTAGAATTGAAGAGTCAGTGTGCAGGAGCGAGTATAAATGAATGACCGTGGAGATTCATCAGCTCAGAGTTCCTTGGGCGAGATCGCGGGCAGCTGGAAGTCAGGCTGAATCTCACGCAGCATGCTTGAAGCGTTTTACCGTGTGAGAAAGATATATTACATGATCATTGCCGTTACTGGTGTTCCTGGTAAGAACATAGGTGAACAAATGTTTGCAGTTCTGTGTGCGCGCCCTTTGAACTCCTTCAGTTCGTGACCGAGTTGTGAGGTCGGTGCAGACATTGTGAAGAAACTCAGTGCTTGTTCAGAAATTCCCTTGGTATTTAATCTGTGCCCTCAGATAAAAATCCAACTGGCCGTTGCAATGGACGCGGAGTGGAAGATCTGGGAGATGGATTCCTTGAAGGGAACTTTCATTTGTCAGCGTAAAGCCGCTGTCGAAGTTAACTCCGACAATCCTGCGTACTCGGCACATTTCCGGCCGACCTGCTTTTCTCCGTATTAAAGTGAAACTCGCTTTAATTCCAATTGGAGCGTATTGCTCTGTATTTTGAGGATTTGCTGAGAGTTGATGGGAATGCGGGAAGCGGATCACCGCTGTGATTCGGGGAGAACGGTAGAAATCACTTGTGAGTTTGACTCCCTATCATCGTGAGGAGGTTCTAACATTAGAATAAGTGTCTGTCTGCATTTTAGTCAACCTGATTTGTTTTTCTCCACGCCTTATTATTCATGAAGTGAAGAGGGGTTTCCTTTAGAGGTCAGTCGGGTTAACGATATGCGAAACTCCGCTCTGGAACCATACGCGTCGAAGGATTTAGAATAATGCTCCGGTCATTCGGAGTAACCCACGAAAGTGGCAAATATTTTGAAGTGAGAATGGAAGTTTTCAGGTTGTATGCCTTGCATTGCGTACAGGAAACGGTGGCCGAGAGTAGGTGGAGACTTTAGAAGAGAAAAGCCATGCTGGGCCCCTGTGGACGCTTGTCAATTCAGAGTCGAGGAGCGGACAGACAGACAAACTTTATTGATGCCGAGGGAAATAAGACTAAGTCATGCGAACGGGTGAAATACCTTTGCTTTGATATTTGTGAATTGGCAGAGAAGGGAGAGAGCGCGGCCTCGCGGTATGGTGAGACTGACATAACACAGGTGACGAGAACACAACGATCTCCATCGTGACAACGTTGCTGAGGCGTCCAGGCTTTGGACCTCTTTCGAAACCGCGATGGTGGGAGATCCAAAACGCCCTCGGTGATCAGCTATTAAACACGGTCAAACACTACTCCTCTCCCTGAACCGAATATCGGACCCTATCGCGCAGATTGTACTCGATTGAGGCATTCGGGTCTCCCGCTCTGCGACTCTGAATCCTCCAGAAACGAGTTACCCGCAAAGTTTCATTGTTCTCAGTTACCCGTTTATTCCTGCCCTGTGACATAGAGAGTGAGGGGACGGCTATTAAATCTTCTTTTTTTTTTTTTTGCTGCTCCCCCAGTGAATTTAGTGGCAATCGTGATTCTGTCCCGGGGCAAATGCGGCATCTCCACCTGCACCACTCGCTACCTGGTGGCCATGGCAACGGCGGATCTTCTTACCATCAGCTTTGAACTCATATTGTGGCGGGTCAGTTATTATTACTTCCCCGGAACTTTCCTGGACATCACCCCGGTGTGCAGTGCGATCTCCGCCCTGGGAGAGGCATCAACAGACTGGTCTGTCTGGTTCACCGTCACTTTCACGTTTGATCGGTTTGTCGCCATCTGCTGTCAGAAGCGGAATGCGAAGTATTGCACCGGGAAAACTGCGGCTGCGGTTCTGACAACAACCGGCCTTCTTATCTGTGTTAAAAATGTGCCCATCTTCTTCATATACCATCAGGTGAAATTAATTGACAATATACCCTGGGACTGTATTATAAAGCCGGGCTACTATACGGATCCCGGGTGGATGGGATATGACTGGTTTTCTACCGTTCTAACGCCGTTACTCCCGTTTGTGTTAATACTCCTGCTCAACGCTCTGACAGTCAGACACATTTCAGTGACGAGTCGTGTCCGTAAGGGGCTGAGGGGTCAGAACAAGGCGGAGAACCGCAGTGACCCGGAGATGGAGAACAGGAGGAGGTCTGTGATCTTACTTCTCTCCATCTCCGGAAGCTTCATCATCCTGTGGTCTGTGTATGTTGCCGAATTTCTTTATTACACCATTTCCGGATTGGATCAGAATAATTACAATGATTCGGAATATATATTTGAACAATCGGGATACATGCTGATGATATTAAGTTGCTGCACAAACACATTTATTTATGGGGTAACTCAGTCCAAGTTCAGAGAGCAGTTCATCAGCGCAGCGAAATATCCACTCATGTCAGTTATTCAACTGATTAATAAAATAAATACCTGAGATCTTCTCAGAGGCTGTTGCGGTGTTTTCCATTTGGGCACAGCAGAAATGGCGGTCATCAGGAAACGTGGCAGAGGCGAGGATAAACTTGGTTTAGAGCCCGATAGAGACACAGCTCGGAAACAAATCCTTCAGCACCCGCAGCCCGCGACCTCCATCTCCTTTCACCCTACCTTTCAATTGTTTATCTTCTCACGATATGCCCTCTCTCCTTACCGCCACACCCCATTTCCACGATGAATCCCGCACTCCAGTGCGATTGTTCATTGGTCAGGTGACCTGAAAGCCGTTGCTTCTGGGTAACAGAGAAGAAACGAATTTCCTCGGGGAAATATTGCTGTCACAAGGATAACTGGCGGAATTCACACTGAGTGCTGCGGAGAGCAGGTCGTCCCCGGTCCTGCTCGGTTTGAGTAGGCAGCGTTACAAGTTAATTTAGCTGATTACAGCCAACATTGGCACGTTCTTCAACGGCTATGAGCAGACTGCATTTACTTTTACAGAGTTCTTAACTTCAACTCCAGTGAGTTGGTATCAGTTTTTCCTGCACAAGGAATGCCTCCCCAAGGTCCAATTATTATCTGCAGAAAGTCTATTTCTCAAGGTAGATTCCCCGACATAGAACATGGAATAGTACAGCACAAAACAGGCCCTTCGGCCCACAATGTTGTGCTGACCCTCAAACCCTGCTTCACATATAACCCTCCACCTTAAATTACTCCATATGGCTGTCTAGTATTCCCTTAAACTTCTCTAGTGTATCTGCCTCCACCACTCACTCTCTGAGTGAGAAACCTTCCTCTAATATCCCCCTTGAACTTCCGTCCCCTTAACGTAAAGCCATGTCCTCTTGTCCTGAACAGTGGTGCCCTGGGAAGAGGCGCTAGCTGTCCACTCAGTCTATTCCTCTTGATATCTTCTCCACCTCTGTCATGTCTCCTGTCATCCTCCTTCTCTCCAAAGAGTAAAGCCCTAGCTTCCTCGTTGTCAGGTAGACTCCGTTTTTTCGCATTTCGACTGTAGAAGCATTCCATAGCCACTTTAGGAAGATTTTAAGCGAGGGCCCGATGGTTAAGTCATATTGTCATTTAGCATGTGGTGACGGTCAAATCGACAGGACACAGGAGCGGGATTGGGCTGTTCATTCCAGGCTGAAGCCTTTCTTTGTCGTGTGTTCTCCTGCACAGCCACAATATCCTTCTTGTTGTCGGAAGCCATTGACCCCGACACCAGCCAAGAACGTTTCAACCATTTGCTTCGCTACCTCCAATGGCTTGTGCACCGCATCTTCTGTCACATTAACTTCGACCCCCGTTGAAATGAATGTCATCATTGAATTTGCCTAGGTTACCATCGAATTCACCTGCAGGTTAGCCTTCATGGAATCCAGACAAAGACTCATAACTCTGTATACATCTTTTATTTCTGAATTTTCTTCTCTGTTGGCAACTTCTCTCGATTTTACTCGATGTCTCCATATTGCACACCCCACACGGCCATACGTTGTATTCCACCTGTCCCTTATTTGTCCACTCGGTCAGACTACCACCCTGCCGGGGACACGATTTGCCTCTGCAGGTAAATTCTGCCAGTCTGAATCCCATCCATTAGCTGACTCGCCACCGTGTAAATCTCATCTCCCAGAGAATCCCTGGCTTGTCTCAGCATCCCTTATAATACCGCATAAATTAGCTATTTCCTGGAATTTCGGGTCGAGACCTTTTGATAAGGAAGGCACAAAGATCACTGCCAGCGTCACAACATTCTGTGCTCTTCCTCCCCATAATACCCTGGGATAAGGATGGCGAGGATCTGAGGGCAGTCATGAAAAACTTCATCCATTCTGATTTTAATATGCCTCAGGTAGCACAGTCCTCTCCCGTGAACTCACAAACTATGTCGGACTTAGGAGTAAATGCAGATGAGATGATTTCATTTAACACTTTGATCATTTTCTGCGTTTCTATATAAAGATCTTCATTGAGGCCGGTGGTGTCGATTCCACCCCCACACCCGACATGCAAACATGGAGTTGCCTATTTACTTCAACCAAAGAGAACTATGCAGACGTCGTAGGCACATATCTGTATCGAGAGTGACAGACCGTAGTGAAGTGTCAATGTTGAGATGAGAGCCAACTTGTAATTCGTCCCCTCCAGTCTTTCCCGCTCCCTTTCCGGTCATGAAAAGGGATCTCGACTGTTTGTACTAAAGTACTTATCATTCTGGCAATTGATGCACTTTATATGTCTTCAATTAACGTTTCTTCATTAACCACCTCACTGTGTCAGAATCAGTGATGAAATCAGGGGCCCCAGCGCTATGTTTTCATCCCTGCACATTGTAACTCCGGTCTGTTGGAGACAGAAACCCTGTCCTCTGCACATGTGATCAGATCAGCCCCTGCTTCTGACATTTCAAATCGCCTCAATATGGTTTTCTGATTCTGCGTGGTTATGGTATATTAAGGTCGCTCTCAGACCGGTAAACCATGTTTTCCCTCCGTTGGTTCCACCTGTTGGTGTGTCCTCTTTCCTCCACCTCCAGGGAAGCTGCATCTACACGCAAACTCCTCACTTGCAAAGGTTGCCTATACCCTTGACGCAGGAAACCACATCACCGTCACGTTCCCGATACCTTGTCCGACTTGCTCATCTCCGGGTATCTTCCCTGTTCACTCTCCTCCTCAACAATCCTCTCTTCACAGTAACGAGATCATAAATATAACAACCAAAACAAATCTATTACACAGACTCCGTACCACTCCAATACTGATCAGTAAAAACTCTCTGCCCTCAGACCCTTCACTTTTTCAATCTAGTTTTCAGACCCAGATATGCCCGCAGATCCGAATCTACTGCAAGGCCATTTAAGACCGTAAGCCAAAGCAAAAGAATTAGGCCATTTACCCCATCGAGCCTACTCCGACATTCCATCGTGGCTGATCTAGGACCCCACTTAACCTCATACAGTTGAATTCCCGATCCTCATATCATTTGGTGCCCTGACTGATCAGAAAACAATCAGCTTCCGCCTTCAATACAGACGCGGACTTGGCCTGCAACTCAGGAGCCCAGGTGATTTTGCTCTATGGCTAAAATAAATCCTCCTTACCTCTGTTCAAAAGGGCGTCTCCCGTCATTGCCCTCTAGTTTTGAAAAAGGCCATCAGAGGGAAATCTTCCCCACATCCACCCTATCTAGCTCTTTCAACATCCCGTAGGTTTTAATGATATCCCCACGCATTCTTCGAAATTTCAGTGAGTACGGGCCTAAATCTGCGAGCTGCCCGTCATGTTCTAGCCCCTTCGATCCTCGGGAAGCTCATCCTGACCCTCCATATTGAGAACACATCCTTTCTGATATATGGTGCCCAAAACGGTTGACAATGCTCCACGTGCGCCTAACATGTGTCTTCTATGTGTTTATCAATATTTCCTTGCTTTCATATTATGTACTCCTGGAAATAAATAGAACATTGGATTTGCCTTCCTTACCACAGACTCAGCCTGTAGGTTCACCGTGTGGGAGTCTTGCTGGGTGGACGGGTCAGTCGTACAGAGGATGCAATGCGATTGCAGGAGGACTCATACGTCCCGTTACGCTTATGACGTTTGAAATCTCTCCCCATTTAGATAATAGTCTGCAGTGTTGTTCCTTTTACCAAATTGCATTTTCATATATTTCCCAACACTGTATTCCAACTCCAATTGTTTGCCCATTCTTCCAATTTTTTAAAGTCCTTCTGCAATCGCATTGCTTCGACAGCACGACTTACCACTCCACCTATTTTCATACCATCCGCAAACTTTACCACAAAGCCATCAATTCTTTCATCTTTGACAAACAACGTGAATAACAGTGGTCCCAATACTGACCCTCTGAAGAGCACCTCTACTTTCCGACAGCCAACCAGAAAAGGCCCTTGTATTCTCACCATCTGCCTCCTGCCTGTCACCCTTCCCGCTATCCACACCGGCACCTTTCCTGCAACACCATATCTTCTTCTTCTTCTTCTTCTTCTTCTTCTTCTTCTTCTTCTTCTTCTTCTTCTTCTTCTTCTTCTTCTTCTTCTTCTTCTTCTTCTTCTTCTTCTTCTTCTTCTTCTTCTTCTTCTTCTTCTTCTTCTTCTTCTTCTTCTTCTTCTTCTTCTTCTTCTTCTTCTTCTTCTTCTTCTTCTTCTTCTTCTTCTTCTTCTTCTTCTTCTTCTTCTTCTTCTTCTTCTTCTTCTTCTTCTTCTTCTTCTTCTTCTTCTTCTTCTTCTTCTTCTTCTTCTTCTTCTTCTTCTTCTTCTTCTTCTTCTTCTTCTTCTTCTTCTTCTTTTCTTCTTCTTCTTCTTCTTCTTCCTCATCTGTGGCAGCTAATCAAACGCGTTCTGAAATGACATCCACTGCCGCTCCTTTGTCCACCCTGCTAGTTACTTCCTAGAAGAAGGTTAACAGTTTTCTCAGCAAGATTTCCCTTTAGAGAAACCATACTGTCTTTGACTTATTTTATCATTAGTCACCAAGTACCTCTAATCCTCATACTTAATAATAGATTCCAACAGTTTCCCCACCTTTGTGTTTAGGCTATCGAGCCAGTCATTTCCTTTCTTTTGCCTTTTTCCCTTCTTAAAGAGTCGAGTGACATTTGCAATCTTCCAGTCGTCAGCAGCCGTGCCAGAATCAAGTGATTCTTCAAAGATCATGCTTCGGTTTGGTTTCAGTATTCAATCTATCAGCAACCTATCTCAGAACTCCGGAATGGAGGTCATCTGGCCCAGGGGTCTGATCTACATTCAAACCTTTGAGTTTGTCTCGCAAGTTTTCCATTATAATTGCAATAGCACTCGCTCTTGCTTCCAGACGCTCGCGGAACTCTGGCACACGGCTAGTATATTCCACCGTGAAGACAGATGCAAAGTACCCATTACGTTCATCTACCATTTCTCAGTCCCCTACTATCTCCTCACGAGGATTGTTTCCCACTATGAACTCTCACATACCTTTTACTCTTTATATAACTGGAAAACCAGCTTGGTATCCTGCTTTATATTATTGACGAGTCTAACCTCATATGTCATCTTTACCTTTATTATAGATTTTTAGTTGCCTTCTGTTGTATTTTAGAAGTTTCGAAATTATCCAGTTTCCTACTTTAGATGCGGTTTCTATGCACCCTTTAACTTTGTCAGGCACGGTTGCCAGCCACCGCCTTGAAAACCTCTTCTTCTGTTTGGTATATCTATCTTGAGCCTTGTGAACTATTCTCAGAAACTTCAGCCTCCACTGCACTGACGTTATCCCTACTGTT